>NW_024741565.1:5000-12500 GCF_018991925.1 Homarus americanus
GCAGCCTGAGTGACTTGCCAAACATATTCAGGAATAGTTCTGCATAACATGAATTGCCAAGGTTCTGCATATCGAGGACTTGCTGCTGTTCCCAGGACCCTGCCATGGTATATCTGTTTGACTTAGCAGTGCTATATCTGAGACTTGAAATGAAGTAAGTTGACTTGTCTCAGTCGTGTTGACTAAGCACTGTTATGTTTATGAGGACTGCTCAGCCTATGTCGTTTGATGTTGCTGTTCTGTAGTTCTGATGACTTGGTGTTGTTCTGCGTTAAGTCATGACGTTTGTTGCGAGGTTAGTGATGGTGTTGTTTGCAGATTAGACGAGATTAGATTTGTGCTTGCAGAAAAAAAACATCATGCGAAGAATTCTTCCTCCTCTCCCCCTTCCTCTTTCCTCCTCCTCCCTCTCCTTCTCCCCCTTCCTCCTCCTTCCCTCTTCCTCCCCTTCCTCCCTCCTTCTCCCTCTTCCTCCTTCTCCCCTCTCTCCCCTGTTCCTCCCTCCTCCTCCTCTTCCTCCTTCTCCTCCCCCTCTCTCTCTCCTCCTCTCATCTTAAAGCCTCCTGTATAAGCCACTACGTCACGGCCAATTTTCACCCTATTAGCTGGTGGTGGGGGAGGGGAACAACCGGTCCACGGAAGAAGTAAGGGGAGGGAGGAGGAGGGGTGGGGATGGGGGAAGAGAAGGGAAACACGTTTAGTGAGATATGGTACTCTCCTCAGTTGTCAATAGGGGGAGGGGTAAGGGGAGGGGTAAGGTGAGGTGGAGGGGTGAGGGGAGGTGATTATGTATGGTGGATGGGTTTACAAGGACCTGGATCCCATTTTCTACTAGTGGAGGTGAAGGATATAGTGAAGGGCGGGAGATTGAGGATATATGGTTCTCATGATGTGGGGGTGTGGTGGGGGTGTGGGGTGGGGGTGTGTGGGGGGTGTGTGTGGTGTGGGGGTGTGTGGGTGGTGAGGTTCCCAGAGGCATATATTCCTGTATTTGGTCTGTTCTTTGTGTGTGTCTGTTGTTTTATCCTTTCTTCTTCTTTCTTCTATTATTATTATTCGTTTTCGTCTTCTTTCTTTATTTAATCTTCCTCTTCTTCTATTTCTTCTTCTTCTTCTTTTTGTTTCTCATGGGAAAAAAAAATTCGCGCCAAAAACTACATTTCCCGCAAAAATTCTGTTACCCCGCCAAAAAAGATCTTCCCGCCCCTCAAAAAACGAATTTTACCGCCAAAACCAAAACAAAAAACAATCTTTCCCGCCCAATATCATCTTTCCCGCCAAAAATTAACCCCGGCGCCCAAATTAGCAGACGAATAACATTGAGTAAAGCGGGCGGCAACGCTTCCCATCACTCGGTAAAGTCTGTGTCTTATCTTGCTGTTCCCGCGCACCGCATATTATTCTGAACCCTCGCTAATATCTGCGTTAATCTCAGGAAGCATTAGCCAAACACGGCCTAATCACGCCGAAATTAAACCATTAAATCCAACAAAACGCGAGATAAACACGCGGCGTCGTCCCATCCCGTTTTGGCGCGCGGGAACCAGTTAGTCACGTGACCTCTGCCGCTGGCCATCTGCGGTCGGAGATTGAACGTGGAAAATCTTTCAATATTACGATGCTTAATTAACCTCTGATAGACCAACCCAGATGGCATATACCACCTGAGAGACGGTGTATCAACCTATACTTGTCATATAGTAAGAGAGAGAGATTATATGAGGTAGCGATATAGTTATTGAAGACGAGTTAACGAATTCTTATACAGGATCGTAAGTTGAGGACTCACACACACACACACCGCCTAGTGAGCCGATCGCATGATGAACTTCCCAGCCTCAGTACCCAACGACGGCATTAACCGACCCACGCCATAAAGCCTTATTTTACGAGCCAATACCACCCGAAATTTCGACCATATCGGCTCTATGTGGGATAACATTATAGTGAGTTTAGAGAGAGGCTTGGGAGGAGGGGGGAGGAGGGAGAGGATTTTGAGAGGCCAGCCTGGGCATCACTTTGAGAGGAGGGCGCTGTCAGAAGTCTTCCTCCCTCCTCCGCTGGTGCTCACACAATATTAAAAGGCTCTTAAAACCTTGACATTTGGTGATATTAAGCTGGTGTCTGGCTCACAAGTGCTGCCATCACCATAGGAGGGAAGGGTGAGGGAGAGAGTGGGATGGGAATGAAGGTGGGGGTAGAAAGGAAGGAGAGACTGAAAAGGAAGGAGGGAAGGAGTAAGAAAGATGCGAAAGAAGGAAGCAAGGTAGGGGCTTGTTAGGTGGGGAAGGAGGAAAGAAGGAAGGTAGGAAGGAAGGTGGAGGGGTGGTAGGTGGGGAGGAGGAAAGAAGGAATTAAGGTGGAAGGAAGGAAGGAAGGAAGGTAGGATGACCAGTATAAGATATGAAAGCAGCCATCTTTAAAGGGTCAACTGAGGCGCACTTTTAGGATGATCACCTTTAGATAATTTAAAGGTAAAGTCAATTATTTTACGGCACAAAACACTTAAGGGACAAATATACCTCCAGTATATTCACCAATTTTAAGTATATTTGGGGAATATGTAGAAAAACTTAAATTTTAGTATACATGAGTAGTATGTATAGAAAACGTATATTTTAGGTATACATGGATGGTATGTATAGTAATTTTAGTATATTACAGTATTTTTTGGAGTGAAACTTTTACTGTATATAGTTTTGAATTTACTGTTACTCCATTACTACATTACTACTATTATTATTATTATTATTATTATTATTATTATTATTATTATTATTATTATTATTAGTAGTAGTAGTAGTAGTAGTAGTAGTAGTATAGTAGTAGTAGTATTACCTGTAGTAGTAGCAGTACTCTCTCAAAAACACACACCTTCAGAAACCCAAATAACCCAACTCCAACACCAAATCCACCCTAACCCCACACCTGTCCTGTCCTGCCCAGCCCTGCCCCCGCCTTCACCCATTCCGCCCACCACCCGTCACCGCCCCCACCCTCACCCCGCCCACACCACCCCTGCCCCCCCTCACCCCTGCCCCCCCTCACCAGCCCACCCTCACCCCTGCGCCCTCACCCCTGCCCCCACCTCACCCCCGCCCACACCCCCACCCCTGCCCACACACCTCACCTCTGCCCCTCACCCTCACCACGCCCACACCCTCACCTGTCGCCTTCACCCTGCCCACACCCTCACCCTGCCCACACCCCTCACCCCTGCCCACACCCCTCACCCCTGCCTCACCCCTGCCCACACCCCTCACCCTGTCGCTCACTCCCGCCCCACCACTGTCACCCTCGCCCTGCTCAACACAACGCTCCCACGGTAATACTGAAAACTATCCCATTAACCGACCAATCACGGCTGCTTATCTCACCAGCAAACAACCCATTAAGTGATAGCAGCCGACCTGTGAAATTGATAGCACATGCTGTGGTCGGTATGGGCGGCGGGGTGGCCATTGTGGTGGGGCGACGATGGGCGGTGGGGTGGCGGTGGTGATGGCATTATGGTGTGGGGTGGTGGGGCGGTGGTTGGGTGGGGTGGTCATTGTAGGTGGGGTATGGGTGGGTGGCCATTGTAGGGGAAGGAGGTAAATGGGGTGAGGGAAGATGGAGCCTTTTTGGTGGTGGGGAAGGCAATATAAAGGAGGAGTGGAAGGATAGGAGAGGAGAAGGGGTAGTAGAGGAGGGATCAACGTAGGGGGTGGAGGAGGAGAGGGAAAAGGAGGAGAAGTAGGAAACAGGAGGGAGGGGTAGGTGAGGGGGAAGGGGTCAGGTCCCAAGGAGAATCATTGACGAGGGAAAGAATCAGAGGAGGGCAGGAGTTGATTGATTGTGGTTGTTTATTGAGTATTGTGGTTGTTTAGTGGGTGATTGTATGTTTATTTAGTGATTGTGGTTGTTTATTGAGTAATTTGACGTTTATTGGGTGATTGTTGTTGCTTATTTAGTGATTGTGTTGTTTATTGATTGACGGTGTTTGTTTATTGGTGATTGTGGTTGTTTATTGGGTGATTGTGGTTGCTTATTGGGTGATTGTGGTTGCTTATTCTTCCCACCACTCACCTCCTCCCCCTCACCTCACCTACTCTCTACCTCCCTCTCACCTCTCTCACCTTGACGGCGTCTCCTCCTCACCTCCTCACTCACTTCTTCTCTACTCTCCCTCCCTCCTCACCTCTCACCTTGACGGCGTCTCCCTCTCACCTAACTCACTTCTTCTACTCTCCCTCCCTCTCTCACCTCTCCCTCTCATCTTGATTTGCGTCTCCTCTCACCTCACTCTCACTTCTTCTACTCTCCCTCCCTCCTCACCTCACCTTGACGGCGCCCCCTCACCTCACCTCACTTTTCCTCTTTCTCCTCCCTCACCTCTCCCCTCCTCACCCTGACGGCCCCCCCTCACCTCAGTCTCACTCTACTCTCCCTCCCTCCTCACCTCTCCCTCTCACCTTGACTTCCATGTCTCCCTCTCACCTCTCACCTTGACGGCGTCCCCCTCACCTCTCACCTTGACGGCCCCTCTCACCCCACTCTCACTTCTCTCTACTCTCCTCCCTCTCACCTCTCCCTCTCACCTTGGCGTCTCCCTCTCACCCCACCTCACTTCTTCTACCTCCCTCCCTCTCACCTCTCCCTCTCACCTTGATGGCTGCCCCTCTCACCTCACTCTCACTTCTTCTCACTCTCCTCCTCTCACCTTGACGATGCGCCTCCCCACCCCACTCTCACTTTCTACTCTCCTCCCTCTCACCTCTCACCCTGACGGCATGCTCCTCCTCACCTCACTCTCACTTCTTCTACTCTCCCTCCCCACCTCTCCCTCTCACCTTGGCGTCTCCCTCCCACCTCACTCTACTTCTTCTACCTCCCTCCTCTCACCTCCTCCCCTCTCACCTTGACGACGTCTCCTCACCCTTCACTCTCACTCTTCTACTCCTCCCTCCTCTCACCTTGACGGCGTCTCCCCCACCTCACCTCACTTCTTCTACTCCTCCCTCTCACCTCCTCTCACCTTGACGGCGTCTCCCTCTCACCCCACTCCCACTTCTTCTCTACTCTCCCTCCCTCTCACCTCTCCCTCCTCACCTTGACGGCGTCTCACCTAAGTCTGCTATCCATTATGTATGCTCTCTTGTTGGCCTCTCCCTCTCCCTCCCCACTCACCCGGGAGAGGGAGAGTGTGTTGAAAGGCCTGCTGGAGGGGGAGAGGGGGGAGAGGTCCTTTGGGAGAGCTGAAGTTGATGGTGTTGGGATGAAGAGAGGGAGAGTGAGAGGGAGGTGAGAGGGGGGGGATAGTGGTAGTGGGAGTGTATGAGGTGGTGGTGGTGGTTGTTGTAGTGGTAGTGGTAGAAGTGGTGGTGGTGACGAGAATGGTTGTAGTTGTGGTGATGAGAATAGTTGTAGTTGTGGTGGTGACGAGAATGGTTGTAGTTGTGGTGGTGACGAAAAATGGCTAGATGTGGTGGTGATGACGAGAATGGCAGTTGTGGTGATGACGAGAATAGTTGTAGTTGTGGTGATGACGAGAATAGTTGTAGCTTGTGGTGATGACGAGAATAGTTGTAGTTGTGATGACGAGAATAGTTGTAGTTGTGGTGATGACAGAATAGTTGTAGTTGTGGTGATGACGAGAATAGTTGTAGCTGTGGTAGATAAATAGTGATTAATTCTCCTCTGCAGGTTTTCCTCCATTTTCTCATCTCTCTCCCTCGTCCATCTTTCACCTCGCCTCCATTTTACCCCCCCCCCTCTCTCTCTCTCTCTCTACACCAGGACACCGTCTGATTCTTTTGATTATAAGTGATAACATTAACCCTTTCATTTCTCCCTTCCCTTACCCCTCCCTTACCCCTCCCTTACCCTCCCTTGCCCCCCTTGCCCCTCCCTTACCCATCTGTAAAGAAAGGCGTCTCATGATATCGTTTAATGTTGTGTGTGTTATGTGTGTGAGTGTGTGTGTGTGTGTGTGTGTGTGGTAGTGTGTGTGTGTGTGTGTGTGTGTGTGTGTGTGTGTGTGTGTGTGTGTGTGTGTGAGTGTGTGTGTGTGTCCTCTTGTTATTGTTTTGGTATGTCAGCTGATTGAGGGAGGTGGGCAGTGGGAGGGAGAGGAGGAATTTATATATCATTAGAGTTAATATATAAATAAACCATATACATTAGTAATTTATATATATATCATTAACTTGTGTATATAAAAAAATAACTTGACTAAAAGGTACTGTTTTGATAGGCCTATGTGTTAGTAAATTGGATAGGCCTATTGTAATATATTCTTCTCATAACCACACTTCCTATCGTCTCTCTCCCACAGACAGAGAGACAGAGACAGAGATAAAGAGACAGAGACAGACAGATAGAGAGAGACAGAGAGATAGAGAGACAGATGGAGAGAGATAATAGAGACACAGACACACAGACACAGACAAACAGGCATAAAGACACAGACAGACAGTCATATAACACATCATGGGTCAGACTACAGCCAGGGTTCAATAGTCACACACACAGACACACACACAGTCACACAGACAGACACACAGACACACAGTCACACAGACAGACACACAGACACACAGACAGACACACAGACACACACAGACACACAGACAGACAGACACACACACAGACACACAGACAGACACAGACAGACACACAGACAGACAGTCATATACAACACATCATGGGTCAGACTACAGCCAGTCTCACAGTCACACACACAGACACACACAGTCACACACACAGACAAACAGACAGACACACAGACACACATAGACACACAGACAGACAGACACACACACACAGACACACAGACAGACACACAGACAGACACAGACAGACAGTCATATAACACATCATGGGTCAGACTACAGCCAGTCTTCAATAGTCACACACACAGACACACAGACAGACACACAGATACACAGTCACACAGACAGACACACAGACACACAGACAGACACACAGACACACACACAGACACACAGACAGACAGACACACACACAGACACACAGACAGACACACACAGACACACAGACACAGACACACAGACACACAGATACACAGTCACACAGACAGACACACAGACACAGACAGACACACAGACACACACACAGACACACAGACAGACAGACACACACACAGACACACACAGACAGACACACACACACAGACACACAGACACAGACACACAGACACACAGACACACAGACATATGAACACACCCTGGGTCAGACTACAGCCAGTCTTCAACAGCCTCACACAGACAGACACACACAGACACACAGACAGACACACACACAGACACACAGACACAGACACACAGACACAGACAGACAGACACACAGACAGACACACACAGACACAGACACATAACACACCCTGGGACAGACTACAGCCAGTCTTCAATAGTCACACAGACAGACACAGACAGACACAGACACACAGACAGACACACAGACACACAGTCATATACACACCCCAAGACTACAGCCAGT
>NW_024741566.1:0-4690 GCF_018991925.1 Homarus americanus
ACACACACACACACACACACACACACACACCAAGATAGGCAGACAGACGGGTATGTACACATATAGACAGACTAAAGGCTATGGAAAGACAAAGTGATAGAAAGACAGACAGACAGACAGATAGACAGACAGACAGACAGACAGACAGACAGACAGATAAAGGCCTGAAGGGGAATAACGTTGTTGGTGAAGATAAAGACAAGACTTGAGAGGGGGGAGAGAGGGAGTGGGAGGAGAGGGTGGAGTGGGAAGGTGGAAAGAGAGATACACAAAGATCTTGATGGAATATGCATGAGAGACTTCATAGCTAGAGACGATTGATCACTCTCTTTTTTTTCTCTCCCTTTCATCTCTCACTCTCTCTTTTTTCCCCTCTCTCTTTCTCTTTTTTCCTCTCTCTCTCTCTCTCATTATCTCTCTCTCATCATGTGTCTCTTTATCTATCAGTATCTCTTTAACACGCTCACCTGGAACAGTAGGGAGACAGAGACCAAGTGGAACTGACTGGTAAATTATACAGGTGGAACAGAACAGACACACTAACTCTCCCAGACACGGTGGAACAGAACAGACACACTAACTCTCACAAACATAGTGGAACAGACACACTAACTCTCACAAACATAGTGGAACAGACACACTAACTCTCACAAACATAGTGGAACAGACACACTAACTCTCCCAGACACGGTGGAACAGAACAGACACACTAACTCTCACATACTCGAGGAAACAGAACAGACACACTAACTCTCACAAACATAGTGGAACAGACACACTAACTCTCCCAGACACGGTGGAACAGAACAGACACACTAACTCTCACATACTCGAGGAAACAGAACAGACACACTAACTCTCTGAAGCATAGTGGAACAGACCCCCACTAACTCTCCACATACTCGAAACAGAACAGACACACACTCTCACAAACATAGTGGAACAGACACACTAACTCTCACATACTCGAGGAAACAGAACAGACACACTAACTCTCACAAACATAGTGGAACAGACACACGAACTCTCACATACTCGAGGAAACAGAACAGACACACTAACTCTCACAAACATAGTGGAACAGACACACGAACTCTCACATACTCGAGGAAACAGAACAGACACACTAACTTTCACAAACATGGTGGAACAGACACACTAACTTTCACAAACATGGTGGAACAGACATACAAACTCGAGGAAACAGAACAGACACACTAACTCTCACAAACATGGTGGAACAGACACACTAACTCTCACAAACATAGTGGAACAGACACACGAACTCTCACAAACATAGTGGAACAGACACACTAACTCTCACATACTCGAGGAAACAGAACAGACACACTAACTCTCACAAACATGGTGGAACAGACACACGAACTCTCACAAACATAGTGGAACAGACACACGAACTCTCACAAATATGGTGGAATCAGAGCTGCCACACTAACTCTCGCAGACACGGTATTTCAGGGCCAATATTACGGCCATCTCTCAAAGGCAACTCTGACTGTAGTTTCGATAACCTCCAATGCTACACTGAATTATTTCGGTGTATTGAGCTGTAATCAAGGTCAGTGTAGTTATGCTGTTAATTAAATTGTTTCTAGGTCTCGTTAGTGTGCTACAGTTCACTACACTTCAAGAACTCATTAGAAATCCATTATCTGACCTTCGGATTGGTTGTTTTCTCTACGTTATATAATATGATATGTTAGCCTTGATATACATGTTATATTAATCACTGAGAGGGAGATATATAGATCATATATCAATCTAACCTAACCTAACCTAACCTAACCTAACCTAACCTAACCTAACCTAACCTAACCTAACCTAACCTAACCAAACTACAAAGAGGTGAAACACTTATAAATGACTCTGTCGCGATCGATTACATGAGGTATATAAGCAACATTAGTGAGTGTGTGTGTGTGTGTGTGTGTGTGTGTGTGTGTGTGTGTGTGTGTGTGTGTCCGAGCTGTGCCGGTACATGCAATAGTTCTGTGGTCTTGTTCTTGATATAAACGATATTGGTGCTATCTTTCCTTACTTGTCTAGGTATATTGGTTGTATATTTACTACGGTATATGTATACAGTACATTGTATACCTACCTACTTTGTCTATAGTATAATGTACAATATGTTAGACTGTATACTTGCATTGTGTAAATATATACATGCTGAACCAATTATAAACTTGTATGGAAATTTGAATAGTTGCATGTCTATCTATCTATCTATCTATCTATCTAATCTATCTATCAATCTATCTATCTATCTATCTATCTATCTATCTATCTATCTATCTATCTATCTATCTATCTATCTATCTATCTATCTATCTATCTATCTATCTATCTATCTATCTATCTATCTATCTATCTATCTATCCTATCTATCTATCTATCTGTCTGTCTGTCTGTCTGTCTGTCTGTCTGTCTGTCTAGGCGTGACTAGGGTCGTATTACTTTATATGAAACTTATAGGTGTTTGTCTTAAATGATTCGTTCTAGGTATAAAAGGTTCATTATTTTGATTTGTAAAAAAAAAAAAAAAAAAAAAAAAAAAAAAATATATATATATATATATATATATATATATATATATATATATATATATATATATATATATATATATGTATATATATATATATATATATATATATATATATATATATATATATATATAATAAAAAAGTTTATATTGATGTGCTCCAAGTTATATTGTACTCGACGGATCATTTTGTACTCAGTGGCGCCATCTTACTCAAAGTCTCAAGTTATCGTACTCAAAGGCCCGTTATTGTTGTCAAAGTCTCAAGTTATCGTATTTAAACAACTTAAACGTCGTACTCAAAGTTTAAATTATTATACTCAAACTTTAAATCATGCTCAAGGTTTCAATCATCGTGCTCAAACTCTAAATCTTCATACTCAAAGTTTCAGTCATCGTACTCAAAGTTTCAATCATACTCAAAGTTTTAATCATCGTACTCAAGAGTTTCAACCATCGTACTCAAAAAGTCTAAATCATCGTACTCAAGAACTTAGCAAGTAATTTACGCAGAGAACCGCCAGCTCAACTCGGTGAACTTGTCGTCCCTAAATGATACCTTGATCCCTCCCACCTGTGTAAATTACCCACACCTTGACTCGAGTGGAGGAGGAGAAGAAGTGGAGGAGGAGGAGGAGGAGAAAGATGAAGAGGCGGTTTAGAAGAAAGAGGGAGGGAGGAGGAGGAGAATTAGGAGAGGGTGGTTTAGAAGAGAAGGAGAGAGAAGAAAAGAGAGGAGAGTGAAGAGAAGGTTGAGGAGAGAAGGAGAGAGAGAGAGAGAGAGAGAGAGAGAGAGAGAGAGAGAGAGAGAGGAGAAACTGGGTAGGAGGGAAAGAGACAGAGAGAAAGATGAGACGAAGAGAGACTAGGTATAGGAGGGAAAGAGAAAGAGAGACAGCTAGAGAGATATATAAAGTAGGAGTTAAACAGAGAGAGAGAGAGAGAGAGAGAGAGAGAGAGAGAGACTACCTTTGTTTACTATTCATAAAACGTTGTAAATAAATATCACCAAATGTCAAAGTATTTTTTAGTGGTTGACTCTTAAATTTTTCCTTCTCTGTGAGTGTGTGTGTGTGTGTGTGTGTGTGTGTGTGTGTGTGTGTGTGTGTGTGTGTGTGTGTGTGTGCTTGTGTGTTGGTGGCGTTATGGTGGTGTGCGGGTGTATGTACGTATTTGTATATATGTATGTATGTGTGTGTGTGTGTATGGGTGTATGTGCATGTCAGCACTTTACCATCAACACAGCTCTAACGGGTACCTGCCCACAATCTGCCTTGGATCATCCTAGGGAAAACTATTTGATTGGTACCACACCTGCCATATAAATGTTTGAGGGTTTTTAACTTAGTATGAATGAAGAGAGTGTGTGTGTGTGTGTGTGTGTGTGTGTGTGTGTAAGGCTTAAGTGAGAATTTGAGTGTGTTTTTGAGTGTGTGGGAGGTTAATTTGAGTATGTGGGAGTTTTAAGTTGATGTGTGACAGTATGTAAGAGTGTGTTAGAGTATATAAGTGTGTGTGTGTGAGGGTAGGCAAGTGTGTGTAAGAATGAGTGAGTGTGTCTAAGAGAGTGTGTGTGTGTGACGGTGCGTTTATAATGGATAAATAAACATCAAGGCTCGTATATAAAAACACCTAAAATTATTATTCACCTGATAACACAACTCACCTCAACCTTTACTGAATTATTAACCTTTGTATTCACTCACTCACTCACTCACTCACTCACTCACTCTCTATCTCTCTCTCTCTCACCCCCCTTCTCTCTCTCCCTCCATTCCATTGAGACAAAGAGCAAACAGGATTAATTACTGTAGAGGATAATGTTCCTGTGGATCTAATGTGCCTCTCCCTTCCCTCTCATCCCTCCCTTCCCTCTCATCCCTCTCTGACCCCTCTCCCACTTTCCCTTCAACCTCCCACCTCTCCCCCCCATTTTTCTTCTCCACATATCTCTCTCTCCCTTTCACTCCTCACCATCCCCTCTCCCACTCCTCAAATCACTACTCACTCTCTCCTCACTCCACCAATTTTCCCTCTCTCCCCTCTCCTCACCACCTCTCCCTCTCCTCACCCTCCCGTCTGTCACTCCTTTATTCACCACTCCCTCTCCCCCCCCCCTTCTCCCCC
>NW_024741567.1:0-18864 GCF_018991925.1 Homarus americanus
CTTCACTACCTCCCCCTATACACTCCTTCCCCTCCCTTCACCCCCTCCCCTTCTCTCCATCCCCCCCTCCCCCACCACCTCCTCATACCTTACCCTTAGCGGCGAAAAATCCCTCATTGTGGCTCCAAATCTTTTAAAATGGCAAAGAAAACTTTTTCCCATGAGGCGGACGGACGGGTGGAGAAGCCATAAGAGCTTTCCTGAAATTCGTTATGATTTTCTCGGCTAGTCCATCCCTCGGGCCACGGCGGTTTCTTTAGGGTTTTCTCAGGGACTCTCTCCGGTTTCTGCGGGTGTTCCCAGGGCTGAGGTGTTTACAGGTCAAGACGTTTTGTGACTGTTAACGGTCTGGGAGGGAAGGAGGGGGTGACGGATGCCTAGGCTTTGTTCTGTCCCCTTCCGCCCCGACGTGTCACCTGAGACCCACCAGCCAGTTACGACAGGACTGTGTGACCATTGCTATTATCACCACCACTACTACTGCCACCACTACCACTGCTATTATCATCACTACCACCACCATTCCTGTGACTACCACCACGTATCACCACTCACCACCACGTCATCTGCACCACTTATAATCACCACTAATACTACTACTAACGTGACCACTGCTGTTATCACCACCACTACCACCACCACCACAGCCACCACCACCACCACCACCACAGCCACCACCACCAACACTGAAACTTGTTACTGTTCGCTTTGTGTCCATTCTTCTCCCCTCCCCTTCTCTGTCTTTCGTCCATCTTCTTTCTCTTCTCTTTCTCCTCCTTCTTTCTTCCTTCTCACTTTCCTCCTACTCCTTATCTTCTTCCTTCTCCTTCCTCCGCCTCTTCTTCTTCCTCTTCCCCTTTACGTCCCTCCTCTTCTTCCTCCTCTTCTCCTCCTCCCCTTCCTTCCCCTCCCCCCTCCTCCCTCTCCTCCTCCCCCTCCTCCCCACTCCTCCTTCCCCCCTCTCCCACTCCTCCTTCCCTCTCCACTCCTCCTTCCCCTCCCCTCCTCCTCCCCCACCTCCTTCTCCCTCCTCCCCTCCTTCCCCTCCCTACCTCCCTCCCCCCCCTCCTTTCCCTCCTCCCCCCTCTCTCCTCTTCCCCTCCCTCTCCCCTTCCCCTGCCCTCCCTGCTTCCCCTCCCCTCCTCCTCCCCTCCTTCTCCCCTCCTCCCCCTCCTTCCCCTCCCCCCTCCCCCCTCCTTCCCCTCCCTCCTCCTCCCTCCCCCCCTCCCCCCCTCCCTCCTCCCCTCCTCCCCCTCCCCCTCCTCCTCCCCCTCCCCCTCCTCCTCCCCTTCTCCTCCTCCCCTCTCCCCCCCCCTCCTTCTCCCTCCTCCCCTCCCTCCCCCCCTCCCCCCTCCCTCCCTCTCCTCCCCCCTCTCCTATTTTCCTCCCCTCCCCTCCTCCCCCTTCCCCTCCCTCCCTCTCCTCCTCCCTCCCCTCCTCCTTCCCCCCTCCCTTCCCCCTCTACCCCTCCTCCCCCTCCCTTCCCTCCCCCGTCCTCTCCCCTCCCCCCTCCTCCCCTCCTCCTCCCCTCCCTCCCCCTCCCCCCTCTCCCTCCTCTCTCCCTTCCCCTCCCCTCCTCCTCCCTTCTCTCCTCCCCCTCCTCCCCCTCCTTCCCCCCTCCTCCCCTCTCCCTCCCCGCTTTCCCTAGCCACTGCTCCCTCCTCCTCCCCCCCCTTTTCCCCCTCCTCCCCTCCTCCTCCCCCCTCCTCCCCCCTCCCCCCTCCCCCCCTCCTCCCCTACCTCCTCCCCTCCTCTTCCCCCACCTCCTCTTCCCCTCCCCCTTCCTCCTCCTCACCCAGAGAGAGATGGACGAGAGATACAAGTCGTGTAATATCCGCTGAGGACGCTGCTAGTGACGTCATCATCTCAGGCCTGGCCTAGCGTGGACTTGGAGCCTATACCTATAGTCTTAGTAGCCCCATTGCTTACATTGCCCCGTAGCCCGTCCTCGACAAGCTATACCTGATTTATGGGTTCATCGTGTAGCCCCCTTCCGTCCCTCCCTCCCCCTCCTTCCCTCCCTCCCCCTCCTTCCCTCCCTCCCCCTCTCTCAGTAGTGGCAGTATAAGAAACGTGTAAAATACTTCAGCTATATAGTAAACGTGTTCGTATGTATTGCCTCAGTTGTGCTACACGATGAAAAACTACTAGACGATGGCAGGTCTGTGGCACCTTGGGGAGTCTAGCCAGTTACACCAAGTTACCTCCGTGAATTTCCGCCTTTATTTAGTTGTGGTCGTATTCTTTAATACGCTAGTTGTTAACATTTAGGTGAGAATAAGTAAATATTATCAAAACATCATTGAAAAACTCATAAGTGACTTTGTAATATAATTCAGTCGAGATAATAATATAAACACGAACGTGCTGGTCAAGCTCAGAGCTGTCCAGGGGTCATCTGGCCCTCCGGGTCGAGGTTGATCGGTGTTTTTTTTTCTTTTTTCTTTTAATTGTTTCAATATGTGTTAAAGTCATTACTGTGTTAACAATATAATATAAAAGACAAAGAACATTTAAATATACGTATTTAGTTTCAGGGTTTAATTAGTTATTTATTACTTACATTTATTACTATAATATTTGTTTTCGTCTCATGTGTACAGTTTAAGTCTTTACTGTTGTTTAAGTAACTTTAGATTTAGTTGTTTTTCTCCCAAACTTATGTTGACATTTACATTGTTTAGAATATAACGCGTCATGATCATCCTGTGTTTATAAAGATCAGAGTTAAGTAATATTCCTTAAGGTTAAGTTACTTAAACTATTCACGTGGACCTAATATGATGACCTACATGGTCACCTATGGCCAGTGTGTGTGTCCACTAAGTAGGGGTAAAGGAATACTTTTATTGTTATAATAATGTAAATTAATTTACACATAATAATATTATCACTGTTTCATATAAGACGTCATTTACAATCATAAGATATTCCAATATACCTAAAGCAGATTACGTTACGTTACGTTACGTTACGTTACGTTACGTTACGTTATTGTTTTGTATGAAGCTTTTCATTTGTATGTATTACTGTAAGGAAAAAATGACAGTAAGTGTTAAATTTAATACAAATGTAAACTAAAGTGTAAAAAAATCAGAAGGAAAAATGACAATAAAAATTGGATTGTCGGCCATTAACTTGGTAACACCTTTTGTATTAACCGATACGTGATGCCTTAATGAGCCTTGAGACACTGGTGCCGTTCATACTGTAAGGCTGCTATAATTCTCTGACGCTGTTGTACACAACCGACTTAGTTGTTCCCACGGGTGTAGAGATGAACCAATGGCTGCTGGCACGAGGAACAACATTGATGGCCATTAAAAATACAGATTGTTTGGGCCGAAATACTTTTACTTACGAAACACTGCTAGCATGTATTGGCAAGGGCAGCCCGGAACCGTCAGGAACTCCGCCGATTGGATCCCATAGGCCACCCTTCTTCGCCAATCTCCTTAGGTGCTGAGGCAACTGAGGGTCTTCAGGACTCCGCCGAGAGGGCCAGAACAGCCGTCCTCACGCCCCCAAGGAGTGATGCTAGCGAAGGTCCCGCTGGACCCCCGAGTAAAGTTGAGACTTTTCCTCTATTTCTCTTTAAGACAGAGAGGCAACACTGGCTAGTGACGCTAAGAGTATCTTCTGTCATATCTAGATATATTATTACTTATTTTATAGTGGCGTCCACAACACACCGAGACTTTGGTGTTTGTTTCTGTGAGTTAAGGAGACACAGTGAGTCAACCTGAGACGTTAGTCAGCTGGTGCACAAATTTTGAATTACGATCACAAGTACTCATATTTCATTATTTCTATTATCCTCGCTGGGTGGGAGATATAAACTAATGTTTTAGTTATAATTATAGGCACCAGTAACTCATGTAATGTTATCGGTATACAATCCCCAGTAACTTATTGACATATTCTTTACATTTTTTGTTTTTACGAGATTAATCAGGTCACAGGTCAATGACCCACATCAGGGCCTGGGGGCGAAAATATAATAATAATAATAATAATAATAATAATAATAATAATAATAATAATAATAATAATAATAAGAGAGAAACATTATATGTATGTTGTGTTGTCAAGGTAAAAGAAACAATTGTGACCTGCAATTGTGTAAAAATGAGGCAGAAAGTCAATAAGAAGTGTGACGTAGATGTTTCATATTTATATACAGTCAGCATAATGAAGTGATGATCTTCACGGCCAGGAGGAGTTGTGCTGAAAGCCCGACGGTGTATTCAGTGTCTTCCAGGAGCAGTATGATAGTGTGTAAGTTGGTGGATGATAAAGTGGCAACACACTGTAGGAGCCTCCTGAGGGATCCTCCACGTAATAAATGGTGAGTTATTGACGTGGGTCTTGTGTGTGTGTGTGTGTGTGTGTGTGTGTGTGACCTGTGGTGAAATGGTCAGCATCCTGCCCGAGTTCGATCCTCGGGCAGGGTGAAACTATGGGCAAGTTTCTTTACGCCATTTGCCTCTGTCTACCCAGCAGTAATTGGTACCCTGGATGTTAATCGATTTGCGGATCGTGTTCCGGGGTAATGGTTAGCCAGTGCAGTTGGCGAGCTGTCCAGTCTTCTCGGACTATTCCTTGACACTGGGTCATGCAGCTCGTTAACTTAATGGTGAGGTTGTTGTGTTGGCGACAGCTTCTACACTTTAACAAATTCACGCCTAGGAGGCCCTTGGGCCGGCCATCCTCGATTTCGAGGGGCTTCCATTATTATGTGTGTGTGTGCTATATAATCCACTATGGATGTGGTAATCATTATTTTACTTGGACTGATGGATGACACGTAGGAGTGGATGTCGTCGCTCTATATGCGCCGGATGAATGTTGGAGGAGGTGACGACGGGTAGCATGAATAAGCTGGTTTACATTCTACCTCACCTATCATGCCTATGGCGACTGTATCCTGCCTACTGCTCGTATCACGGTGATAGCATGCCAGGTTCGTATAATCTAGCATGGGATGACGTACAAATAAAGAGATGAACATTTAATATACGATATAATGGACGTTACTAGTGAGCTTTGGGTATTACAAGTGGCTGGTACAGGTCGATGGTGATAGTATAGTCAGTAACCATAATTACTGGCCCATCCACAGGTCGAGCGTAGTGTGGGTAGAGGTCCTTGTGGACAGCGGCTCACTCAGTAGCAACTCACACACCAACACAGCATAAGACCCTTGAATACTTATCACCAGTCGTTCAGGTCATACCTCCTTTTACTCTGAATATAAGGTACTTTTACTACTCCCACTAACGTGAAATAAATAAATTATAATTTATGTCTACTGGAGCAGTAACATGTCCACTACCCACCAGTAAAAGGACACAGCATCAATTTGGGAATATGTCTGAGGCCAACGCAGGAGTATCTGGTGATGTCCCGCACTACATGATCTTGTCAGGGCCACAGTACAGCAGCAGGCCAAGTCTCATGCTATATGTAAACAGATACAGTCCTCTGATACACTGAACACACCGTCGGGCTGTCAGTACCACTCCTCCTGGCCGTGAAGATTATCACCTCATTAGCTGCCTGTTTATAAATATTAAACTATGAAACATCTACACCACGCCTCTAACCAGTGGTAATTAATGTTAATATTACTTATACCATAATGTGAAGCATCCGGCAATAAGTTACTAGGGACTACAAGCCCTATAACATTACATGAATTACTGGGGATTATATGCTTATATACTTTATATAAGTTACTTAGGACTATATAACTATAACATTAGTTTATATCTCCCACCCAGCGAGGATAATAGAAATAATGAAATATGAGTACTTGTGATCGTAATTCAAAACTTGTGCACCAGCTGACTAACGTCTCAGGTTGACTCACTTTATCTCCTTAACTCACAGAAACAAACACCAAAGTCTCGGTGTGTTGTAGACGCCACTTTAAAATAAGTAATGCTATCAATGTTGTTCCTCGTGCCACTTACAGATTGATCATAATTTCATAATTGAAAGAAAATTAACTACTGCTACGCTTCAGGATTCACTTCCCTTAAGGATGACGTTGCATTAAGACACATAAAAATAACTACTTTGTATTATAATAATAAGCCACCTTTTATTGTCTGTTGTCACTCCTAGTTGTTAATGGCACCTGACACCTTAACAGTACAGCAGTCTGATATGATGAATTACCTGTAGGGGTCATAAATATGTCCGGCTCTACAGTGTATAGCATCATGACTTGTTTTATTAGTACATGGGATATTTCTCAATGTATGTGGATAAAATTAGGAACTTGTATTATATGAACTAATGAACAAATTCTCATCTTTCAGTTTTTGTAATATAAACAATGAGATTCCTTAGACTAGGTACAAGTAAAAAATAAAATCTTTTCCTCTCCTTTGGTACGATTGTATATATCAATTGAAGATTAAAACGCGTTTTGTTATGAGTCATAACATATCGTTGCTTATAACTTATGAGCAACGATAGCCTACTGTTTCACGGACAATAATTTGACTTAAGATACAATAATTTAAAATAAGGGATTTTCAACAGCCTATTGATTACTGAACCGTGTATATCACGTTATCTCAAGAACCTAGAGTATGGCGCCTCCCTCACTACTCTCTGAAACAGCTTCAGTAAGTAAGGCTGAAGTTCAGATGCTAACTGTCAAGAGTTCTGTGTAGTATTGTACATTAAGCTGTGGTTTGCACACACTGTCCTGTCAGGAGCCTTGAGTATCATACACGTACTGTACACACATTAATTTTGTTTTGCTAACTATCAGTATGTAATTTCAACCTAACCTAATTATCAATGAGTTACTTAACCTAACCTAATATAACCTAAACTACTTATGCCAACCCAACATAACCTAAGAAATCGACCCAACAAAACTATCATGAAATAATTCAACCTAACCTAACCTAACCTAACCCAAGCTCATATTTGTCTCCGGCTGAAGTATACCTGACCACCTTTATGTCGTCCCATTAGGAAGCTGATGAGTCTGTGTTATATTTGTTCCTCATTACAAAACGAAATAAATCTTTAAATAATGTTACAGCGGACGACACACACCTATTGCTGTGTTTGGTGACGCGTTGGTTAATGGTGACATGTTGGCTAATGTTGACTCGTAGGTTAATGGTGACGTGTAGGTTAATGGTGACGTGTAGCATAAGAGTAAAGTGCTGGTTAATGGTGATGTGTTGGTTAATGGTGACGTGTTGGTTTATGTTGACCTGTTGGTTAATGTTGACTCGAAGGTTAATGGTGACGTGTAGGTTAATGGTGACGTGTAGGTTAATGGTGACGTGTAGGTTAATGGTGACGTGTAGCATAAGAATAAAGTGCTGGTTAATGGTGATGTGTTGGTTAATGGTGACGTGTTGGTTTATGTTGACCTGTCAGTTAATGGTGAGGTGGTAGTTAATGGTAACGCCTTGGTTAATGGGGACGAGTTGATGGTTAATGGTGACGTGCTAGCTAATGATGACGTGTTGGTTAATGATCTCCCCACTTCATTTTGCTAAGGGTCAAGACTCGTGTTCCTGCCTCACTTCCAACTTACACCGCCTCACTCACCCCTCTGGCAGGTAACACACCCTGGTCCCGCACCCCTCTGGCAGGTAACACACTCTGGTCCCGCACCCCCCTGGTAGGTAACACACTCTGGTCCCACAACCCTCTGGCAGGTAACACACTCTGGTCCCGCATCCCCCTGGTAGGTAACACACTCTGGTCCCACAACGCTCTGGCAGGTAACACACTCTGGTCCCGCACCCCCCTGGTAGGTAAACACACTCTGGTCCCACAACCCTCTGGCAGGTAACACACTCTGGTCCCGCACCCCTCTGGTAGGTAACACACTCTGGTACCACAACCCTCTGGCAGGTAGCACACACTGGTCCCACAACCCTCTGGCAGGTAACACACTCTCGTCCCGCACCCCCCTGGTATGTAACACACACTGGTCCCACAACCCTCTGGCAGGTAACACACTCTCGTCCCGCATCCCCCCTGGTAGGTAACACACTCTGGTCCCACAACGCTCTGGCAGGTAACACACTCTGGTCCCGCACCCCTCTGGTAGGTAACACACTCTGGTCCCACAACCCTCTGGCAGGTAACACACACTCACCCCCACACCCTCTGCAGGTAACACACCTGGTCCTGCACCCCTGGTAGGTAACACACTCTGGTCCCACACCCCTCTGGCAGGTAACACACACTGGTCCCACACCCCTCTGGCAGGTAACACACACTGGTCCCACAACGCCTGGCAGGTAACACACTCTGTCCTGCACCCCCCTGGTAGGTGTAACACACTCTGTCCCACAACCCTGGCAGGTAAATACACACTGGTCCCACACCCTCTGGCAGGTAAATACACACTGGTCCCACAACGCCTGGCAGGTAACACACCCTGGTCCCGCACCCCTGGTAGGTAACACACCTGGTCCCACACCCTCTGGCAGGTAACACACTCTGGTCCTGCACCCCCTGGTAGGTAAAACACTCTGGTCCCACAACCCTCTGGCAGGTAACACACTCTGGTCCCACAACCCTCTGGTAGGTAACACACTCTGGTCCCACAACCCTCTGGCAGGTAACACACTCTGGTCCCACAACCCTCTGGCAGGTAACACACACTGGTCCCACACCCCTCTGGCAGGTAACACACACTCGTCCCACAACCCTCTGGTAGGTAAAAAAAAAATTAACACTTAGTTAATATTTGTTAATGTTAGGTTAAGTTAGTTTAAGTTTTCTATTTCACAATTCATTAATACCTAATATGATGACGTACATGATCACCGATGGCCAGTCAGAAGCTTAAAATAATACATAGAAGTTATCGATACCAAGCAATTATCCCTGTTTAGTTTAAGCTTTTACAAATCATCAATCGTTTTTGTCAAATAGAGATAATTTTTTGGTTTTATTATTACAACTTAATATTTATTCGTATATTGTAAGATTTTGTTTATTTCTTTTCAGCCTTGCTTACTGCCATATGATGTTTAATTTATACTTTAAATAGGTTAGGTTAGGTTTGGTCAGGTCAGGTTACATTTTGTATGAAGATATTCATTTATTTGTACATTTATGATCTACAGGATCGTTTATGGCCGGTGAAAAGTTTACCAAAAAGAGAAATACCTAGAATTTATCACTAATCATCAATTATCCATATTTAGTGTAACATATAGTATATATTACGTGGAGTTCCGTTTATATTTGTTTGTTTTCATATTATTTTAGTCAATTATTTGTTGACATTTAGCTTACAATAAGTAAATATTATTAAAAACAACATTGAAAAACTCACAAGTGACTTTGTAACATATAATTAGGTCGAGATAATAATACAATACCACGTGCTGGCCAAGCTCCGAAAGAGTTGTCCGGGGGTCTAGCTAACCTCTGGTCGGGGCTTGACCAGCACGAAAAAAAAAAATAATTAAAATATTTTTTATTTTGGTGACCTGTGGTCAGCATGCTCGACTTTTAAGCGAGTCGACCCGAGTTCGATTCCCGAGCAGGGTAGGACTGTTTTTTTTTTTTTTTTTTTTTACGTCATTTGTCTCTGTCGACCCAGCAGTAATTAGCGACCTGGATGTTAATCGATTTGCGGATTGTGTTCCGGGGTAATGGTTAGCCAGTGCAGTTGGCGAGTTGTACGGTCTTCTTGGATTATTCCTTGACACTAGGTCATGCAGCTCGTTAACTTAGGGTGTGGTAGTTGTGTTGACTATAGCTTCTACACCTTAAACAAATTCACGCCTTGGGCCGGCCCATCCTCGTACACGAGGGGCAACCATTAATATTACTTGATTAAATGTTATAAGTATATACTGCAGTTAGTCTATAGTATAAAAGACAAAGAACATCAAAATATATATATTTAGTTCCAGGGATTATTTAGTTATTTATTACTTGTACTTATTACTGGTATTTGTTTTCCTCTCATCTGTATAGTTTAAATCTTTACTGTTGTTTTGAGTAACTTTAGATTTAATTATTTTTCTCCGAAACTTACGTCTTTTACATTTTTTTCAGAATACATCATAATATCATATCACCCATGATGATTATCCTGTATGTAAAACAAAAAAAATAATAACACTTAGTTAATATTTGTTAATGTTAGGTTAAGTTAGTTTAAGTTTTCTATTTCACAATTCATTAATACCTAATATGATGACGTACATGATCGCCGATGGCCAGTCAGAAGCTTAAAATAATACATAGAAGTTATCGATATTAGGCAATTATCCCTGTTTAGTTTAAGCTTTTACAAATCATCAATCGTTTTTGTCAAATAGAGATAACTTTTTGGTTTTATTATTACAACTTAATATGAATTCGTATATTGTAAGATTTTGTTTATTTCTTTTCAGCCTTGCTTACTGCCATATGATGTTTAATTTATACTTTAAATAGGTTAGGTTAGGTTTGGTGAGGTCAGGTTACATTTTGTATGAAGATATTCATTTATTTGTACATCCTCCTACACTCATTTTCGTCTCCTAACTTCGTCTAACAGTAACGTATACAAGTTTCTGACCTGAAATGTATCGCCAAACTCCCTGTGAAAGTTTCTAGCCACGAGGAATAAGCTTCAGAATATATCACTTGTGGGGGTACTGGTGTAACATTAATCGGGCACTTTTTTCTACGAGAGGCGTATAAATACTTCTGATCAGGGAAGTTATTATCAAATTTCACAGGCTTAGCGAAGTAGAAGTTTATGTACTGAAGAACTTTTGAACTTGTCAGGACGCAAGAGAGGGAGGTATGTGTGTGTGTGTGTGACTGTAATTTTCCTGTATGTATTTACGCATGTGCACTCATGTATATTTGAACACATGAGATTATGTAGTGTTACTCTATACACTCGGGCAATAACATCATCTAGTAAGAGCCTTCACTAAGACTCACTGTATGATAGACTTTGGTCCACACACTGTATCAGCAAATGTATTTATATGTTGATCCTGGACGGCTACGAGCCACCAGCGACCCTAAATCATATGGCCATTAAAGGTGTAATTTGTACACAGTAAACAGTCTAGTAAAGTTATTTGAATGGACACCAAGTTTACCGTAATCATTTGTTTGAAGCCCATTGAGTAGATCAGTGCACTTACATGCCTCTAGATGGAGTGTGTGTGTTAACCCCATGTACCAGTGTTGAGTTTAATGGATCACTGTTCCTGGAATGTATTTTGTTTTTACTGTAAAGCTGAAGTTTTTTCCATACGATCAGATATTTTATTTCCTTATTCTTGATCATTCCTTTGCCAAATAAGTACATTGTGTCATCTACATAACTTGTGAAAGCTTCTGTAAACACGTTTTTTTTTATATATTTGCCTGGGATAGTATTAGCGCCAAGTTATTATTAATTTGTGTTGATCAGTACACTTTTAATATAAAAAATCCGCTGGTGCATTTATTATTTTCTTATGGCAAGAGTAAGGTACATATTTGTAACTTTGTGTATTATGTAGTTAACTATGTTTGAGGCATTAGTGCTTTACACCATGAAACTTAAGCTTTCAGAAATTAAAGAAAAAAATAAGACCTCCTTCCCTGCTGCCTTACACATACTGTGGCTCTAACTCTCCTGTCCGTTGTGGTTTTCCACCCTGTCCGACCCTCCACTGTGTCAGCTGACGTGTTCAAACAAAAGAACGTCGGTTCCCGCAGTTACAGACATCAAAATCTAACCATCTATTGTTCTTCATCACTTCAAACCTCATAGTTTTCAATTCAATTAGTTTCAATGATAAATTATAATTAAACCCTTTCTGCCAAGGAGTATAATTAAATTAAAAGTATCGCAAAAGTTTCCAAACGAACACTGGCGCCCACCCCTGGCGCCCACAACTTATAGCATCCACATCGATACCTTTTCCCGGGCTACCTACCTCTTCTCCCTAGCTTATATCCTCACCAGGCAGGAGTCCTCCTCTCCCTACTACACTAGGGTTGCCATATCTAAACATTAAAAAAAGAGGACGTTCCCGAAGACATCATGTGTTGCCGCCGCCTTCTCACCCCCCCTCCGCCTGCCACACACTTTGGCGCTATGTAACCTTGATGCAGCCGTGACCGTTTTATGCTCTGGAAAAGTACAACAAATCGTAAGCACTGGCTGTGGCACCAAGCGACAAACCCTCAACAAAGACTAAAATCAAACACTGTCACTGCAGGTTAAAGACTGGCCAACCACCGGTCACCGTCATAGTTGTCGACACGTAAATAATATAGCGAAAGTGGCTAGATTATGGCTGAAAATTGCTAAAATGCCTTAAATGCAGGACAAGAAAAACAAATGCTACAGTGTAAAAAAAGCCATAAAAAATGGTATACTTTCAACATTTCATTTATGGCTGTAATAGCACTAAATACAATTTTTTTTTTAATAATGCGCGTGGCTGAAGAACAAGGAAAAGCAGTACATGGCACTACAGGTTACCCCAAAAACTGCTTGCAGCTAAGTTGACAACACCGTACAGGCGTACACGTGACTTATCAGCTGACGAAAACTGAACAAGATCTCTACTGTTTCCACCTCCCCTCTCTCACAGTCTCTCTGTCTCTCTCGTCATTACAGTTTCATGTTTCTTTCCGGGGAGAAAATGATGGAATCTGAAATTCCGGACTTTTGAAGAATTTTAAAAATTCCTTCCGGATGAAGATTTCGAGACCTAAATGGAGGTCATGTCCGGGAAAATACGGACGTATGGCAACCCTATACTACACCATAACTTCATAACCCAGGTATGTAATGTATCCTCGCTGGCACCAGAATAGGAAGCCCATGTTATTCTCCGTTAACCTCACAACTTGCCCAAACTCTAGCAGTCAGTCTCAGTTAGGGTTGCCATATCTGAACATTCAAAAAAGAGGACGCTCCCGAAGACATCCCCCCCCCCCGGCACACACAGGCTAATATACAACATACTGTACATGGTATAGAAATCTTAAAAAAAGATTACCTTTGCTTAAGGCTGAACATCTTCATTCCCTTAGCTGCAGTCTTCTTCCCCCACTGTGTGTGTGACTTTATGTGCCCATGCATACTTTTCTGTAGATCGGATTTTTCTCAGTATTGGCTGATTGCTCTTTAGAAAGGTATATAAGTCACTGCAAGGTGTTTCTCGGAAATTGTACTGTACGGTCAGAATGCCTTTCATTGTTTCAACACTCAATTTCTTCCTTTCCTTTGTCCATTGACTTTGCATCAGTGAAAAAACTCTTTCTACATTTGCATTGTGAGATGATATAGCAAAGAAGAATTGTGCAATTCTTAGCAATTCTGAGTGGCATTCAATGTTCTTTGATTTTTCAAAGTGTCTGGTCCACTTTTTATGTGTTGGCAGATTACTAAATTCTTCATCACTCTTGTAATTTTCCACAAACTGCTTCAGGTTACTAACTTGGTCAAAACACTTCACATCATCAACTTCTTCCCCCTTATCAATCAAATATTTGACAGCTAAGTTGACAACACCTACAGGCGTACAAGTGACTTATCAACTGACGAAAACTGAACGAGATCTCTACGGTTTCCACCTTCCTCCTCTCTCGCTCTCTCTCTCTCCCGTCATTACAGTTTCATGTTTTTTTCCGTGGAGAAAATGATGTTAGCTGAAATTCCGGACTTTTGAAAAATTTTAACAATTCCTTCCGGATGAAGATTTCGAAACCTAAATGGAGGACATGTCCGGGAAAATACGGACGTATGGCAACCCTAGTCTCAGTGCGGTTATTCGGGCGACCAGACCACACACATGCCGTCGGCCGCCCAGCACCTGCAGGGAGAGCTATAAGGGAGGGAGGCAGTGAAACTCACTCTCAGGACTGTACAACACCCCCGGGGAGAGAGGCAGAGTTTTGACCCTCACCCAGTAATTACAATTAACATGTATGCTCTAGAGAAACATTCTGTGTAGGACAGTGAGTGAGAGTTAGAATAAAGAACTATATTGTATTTTAATGATGGTGCTATATTGACGTTACCATTTGTTGAGCCTTAGGACAAAAAAAAAAACATTTATTCTTACTAATCTTACGTAATTCAGTACAATGATTAGTAAATTAATAGTTGCCATTGAAATCACTGTACCGACATGTTTGATTGATTGATTGAAATAGACATGTCGTAATGGTCGCACAGTTAATTATTGGTATTTGGTAATTCTTAGGAACTTATGAGTATATGTCATAATAATTTTCAATGGGATCAAAATAAGGTTTCACAATTATTTTAATATTCAGGCGGTAGATATCTTTTAAGAGGTCTGGGTTTGAGAGGAGTGCATGGTGGTGGTCTCAGTGGGTCTGGGTATCACAAGTTGTACGTCTGTTTGGTCCGGAATTTTAATTTATAATCATAGTAATGTAAATCCGTTGGTAGTTAGTACGTACAGTATATACCCATACTAGTTGGTAAATATTTCCGCTATTTTGTTTTTAATAACACTAAGCCTCCAGCCATCCATTAACTTGAAAATAGTCATAGTTGTATAAACACAACCAAAAGAATATCCTATTTGAAGTTTAGCCACTCAAGTGCTACCTGGGCGGGCAAGTCCTTAGATGATTCATAAATGTTAAAATTGCGAAGGATCTTGATCTCAACTTTTAAAAATCTCGATCTCGGGAAAAAAAAAATCGATTTCTTGCTCAAGTAAAGTATGAGGAGTCACCCAAGACCTTAGCCTAATTCTATGGTAACACATAAGTAAACACACTAGAGCTATAGCCACAGTCAGGTAATAAAAATACTCTTTTTTGGGGTTACATATAATATAAAATTTATAATGTTACTCTCATATTTTAAGTAAATTTACTTTTTCTACTCCTTTAGGATCAAATATATGCAAACATTCAAAGCCCGGAATAGAGGCAACCAACTGTCACCTTGTCAGTCTGAGATATCTGTTTTCAAATAGGGATTCAATTTTTGTTTTGTAAAGAAAAAGTACTTATAGGTTATTTAGTATTTCCTGATGAGCCCTTTAGTTTTAGGTTACATTAAAACATATATAGAAAACAATTTGAGGATTATATTGATATATTCTAATAGAACTTTATCTTTGTATATTAATCTTGGTAACACGTACAGATGTTTCATGGTAGTGATAATTTTAGTCTAAGTAAAATATCACGTGAAACAGCATCTATTAAGCGATTACTCCACATTACAGATTTATCTCTAAACGGTCATTATTCCTTTATCAAACTGGTGTTTTATTATGGGTACGGGTTTACTCCATCCACTAGTTAACGAGGGCATAATAAGGTTAAAAACCTATAGAAGCTCGCCTGATGCTCAGTACATTCCGTGTTGTTGTAGCTAATGGTAATAATTTAACAAGATAAAGTCACTTAAGTCCGATGACCTGAATTAATCCAAATTTAAGTGTATTTCAAATGGGAAATAATATCAGGCATCCTTAACCATGGAAATTAGAAGCTGTTTTGATTAGTAGTCCAGACCAGGTGTGTCCGTCACTGATGGCCTTATAGGTGATGGGAGGCTCGCCCACATACACATCAGTCAAAATGAAACTCACTGCGTGTACCGGATAGTTCCTCTCCATAATGATTTTTTTTAAGTATGTGTTAGTAATCGCGAAGTTAGTCTCATCATGTATACTTCCCATCTGTATTATTTTAAACTGGTTTATAGCCTGTGTCGGTGTCTACACTATCACTCTACTTCCTCTACCAGAGCTTCTCAACTGGGAAACCATAAAGTATTTTCTAGAGGGTCGACGGATTGAAAACATAGATGGTCTTGGAGATGCCACGCGTTATAAAACAATTACTAAATACTTCTTCTTAATAAAGTTGATACAATTCTGAGAGAGTATTTCACTTCCTCATTTACCGACTTATTAAATTACTGTATGGTTATAATGGAATCATTTTATTGATAAAGTATATATATTCTTCATTGCTCTGCTTATTGTTTTAGTATAAGAATAAATAAGTGACAAAGATATACAAGAGGAGTGAATTATTCATTATAAAATAGCTTTTACACATTAACCAATACTGTATATTAAGAGAAGTGAAGCTGTAATATATAAGCACCTTACAAACTTTATATAACAGAGACACCGTGACCTTACGGGGGGACTGACCATCAGGTTCTGCTGGTTCTGGGTACAGGTTCTGCTGGTTCTGGGTACAAGTCTGAACAAATTTTCCGATGTCTCTTTGTTTAAGTTAAATTTCCCCCAAAAAATAATAGTTTAACAAATCTCTTTTAACTTAAACAATCCAACATTTCAGGTTTAATTATAAATCAGATCATAATATCAGTGTTTACATATACACAAGAGTTGAGGCGTTTTCTTGTGTTGATGACAGCAGCACAATCTCGGGTGCTAGTGACGTCGGCCTATGGTAAATTCGGCCCGCATCCAGTGGTAACCTCGGCCCGCATCCAGTGGTGACCTCGGCCCACATCCAGTGGTAACCTCGGCCCACATTCAGTGGTGACCTCAGCCCATATCCAGTGATAACCTCGGGTCACATCTAGTGGTAACCTCGGCCCACATCCAGTGGTAACCTCGGCCCACATCCAGTGGTGACCTCGGCCCATATCCAGTGATAACCTCGGGTCACATCTAGTGGTAACCTCGGCCCACATCCAGTGGTAACCTCGGCCCACATCCAGTGGTGACCTCGGCCCATATCCAGTGATAACCTCGGCTCACATCTAGTGGTAACCTCGGCCCACATCCAGTGGTAACCTCGGCCCACATCCAGTGGTAACCTCGGCCCACATCCAGTGGTGACCTCGGCCCATATCCAGTGATAACCTCGGCTCACATCTAGTGGTAACCTCGGCCCACATCCAGTGGTAACCTCGGTCCACATCCAGTGATAACCTCGGGTCACATCTAGTGGTAACCTCGGCCCACATTCAGTGGTGACCTCGTACATCAGTGATAACCTCGGCCCACATCCAGTGATAACCCCCTGCCCACATCCAGTGATAACCTCGGCCCCATCAGTGATAACCTTGGGTCACATCTAGTGAATAACCTCGGCCCACATCCAGTGGTAACCTCAACATCCAGTGGTGACCTCGGCCCACATCCAGTGGTGACCTCCGGCCCATTTAGTGATTTCGTCCCATCATAATATGGCAGAATCACCATCAATAATTTTTCTTTGTAATGGTTAAGCCATATGAAAAGTACTTAATGGTTAGATTAGGTTAGGTGAGGTTAGGTAAAAAATGTGAAAGTAGTGAAATTAAAGATAAAGATCAAGTACACACGCACACTAATTGATCACCATGGAGTGGTATAAGGAGCTCTGGTGCACCTGAAAGGGGTGACATAACGAGGCTATTGTAAGGCTGGCAGATAAGGTCAAATATTATACCTTTCTATTTACATGTATAAAAAACTATGATGAAAATATTTGCCTAGATAACGGTGGACATCCCTCAAGTACCAAAAAACAAATATTACAATTCTTAGAGAGTGACATCCCGATCACCCATGAAACTCTTACATCACGAATATACATAAATTTATTGAAACATACTCGTTGGTTTTTTAGATAATTTGATGAAATTTATTAATACATAGAGAACTTTATACATACGGTACGGATACGTGAATAAAAACATGCATGTAAAGGTAATCATATACATACCTGCCTACTGAGATACTGTACTGATCCTAGGAGCTTTTATACTCGACATTTCAGATTTCTCCTGTTGTTATATAAAGACCAACGGCGTGTGTATTCGGGAAGTATTGTAACAGGTAAAAAATATATACGGTATACGGTATATTTAAAAAAAAAGGGGGGGGGAAGGTAGTGAAACCTGGCGTGTGGTAACCGCAGAATTTTACCCCACCACCGCCTGGTAATTGACGATACACACAACTGCTGGTCTAATGTGTTGTTGCTTTTTACAATCTTTACCCTTGGGTGATGTTCCTTAACTCGCATAATGGTATGTGTTATATACTTTATTAATGCAGCTCTGAGTTTTGATATTCGAGAATAAAAAGTAGTAATTCACCTCATATTAATCAGCTCAATGAGGTATTACAGGAAGTGGATGTATTTTCTATGTAATGTTATGTATAATATCTTAGTAATGAATGTCATAAATAAAACACCAGATAATGTTGTTAACAAAGGGGTCGTCAACTTGTGCTAAGGGGGAGGACGTCTCTGGATTATGTTGTCGAGGCTGTTAGGTAAAACTAGACTCTGGAGCAAGGTGTTGTGGGAGTATATTTTAGAATCAGCTCTTCTCTATCAGCTTAACATAATTATTACAACACCTGAATATCACTGGGCGAGTTTTTAGTCGAATTGTCTACTGCTTCAGTATTAGTGATATAATTTTTCAATTAATTTACATATCTTTTGTATAATTAGATTTATATTTTAATAACAAACAAAATGATACTATACGAAAAATTTTCTTTTTTTTTTTTGCTCTCGGAACAGAATTTAATGTGTAGGCAAATATTACTCGTGTAAATCGCCACGTGTCGAAGACCCATCAAGATGCTACACACATGATGGATCAGTTAATACCTGAGAGAGTAAGAAGAGGCGACACATAACACAACAAAGAGGCAAAATCTTTCTGAGAGAACTATTAGGAACAAAATTAAGCTGTAATAAACTTTTTTCAGACTTTTTTCATCTTACTGCTTGTGTGAGTCAGCTCTGAAAGTGTCTAAAGAATCTTCTGGATAATTAAATTATAAGTTGAAATGGAAAGCAACAAGGAAATATTGTTAAGCAGAAGAGACAAAAATATATCCACTATGAAATTTAAGCCAAATTACAAAA
>NW_024741568.1:0-10258 GCF_018991925.1 Homarus americanus
ATATATATATATATATATATATATATATATATATATATATATATATATATATATATATATATTTATGTAACCGGTCGGAATTTACTGGACTTTAATTTCTCACTTGACTTGGGGTTTATTAAAATTTAATAGATGGTAATGGCAGTGGAAGCGCCCCTTTGAGAAAAATCCCGAACCAGCACAAGAACACTTAAATCTACTAAACAAAATGAATTGTCCGTGACCCGTGGAAGGATAGCGTCTGTGACTGGGATGAATGAGACACACTGTAAAATTTAGACACTTATATTCCCTCCAACACTACAAACACAATCAAATAATGGTACACCAATATGCGCACCTCTTAACTTGAACTTAAAAACACTACTCTGGGGAATAAAAGTTATACATGATATAGAAATTATTAGAAACTCAGGCAACAATAAATTTGAAGTATTAAGAAATGTTGCTTGCACAGATGAAACAGGCCTTAAGGGTTTTCAACAAAATAATATCAGTCACTGAGGAAATGGTATTAAAAAATAAGAAATTAAATACTCTACAATGAATAGGCCTTAAGGGCTTTCAACAAAATAATATCAGTCACTGAGGAAATGGTAATAAAAATAAGAAATTAAATACTCTACAATGAATAGGCCTTACGGGCTTTCAACAAAATAATAGCACCCCAACAGATGCACACTTCCTAACCTAACTTAACCACTACTCTGGGGAACAAGGTTATACCTGAGATCAGAATTATGAAGAACAATTAGATGCATTAAAAGAATCAAATCACAGCATCACTCTGGTTCCACTTAATGGCACAAACATTCAAAAACAATATTATCAAAATTATTTAGGACTATTAAACTACACACGTCAAGATAATATCAGTCTGAGGAATGGTGTTAACTACACCCGTAGTAAGGAAGATAAAATGTTCCTCTAGGTATCTCCTAGAGTCCTAGACTCACGGTCTCAGTGTGTGACCATTAATATACTCAGATAGCCTCAGTGTACTCCCAGTGCGTCCATGGGCAGGAAGAGAGCGAGCCAATCAGACCTTGTGCAGTTGAGAGGAGCTTTAGCTTCCCGTTAGCAAGAGGATTTCACTAAGCGGCTCGGGACATGTGGTGTTGTGAGCCGACGTCAGCTGGGCACCCAGACGGCTAGATTCCCTCAAGAGATCCTTTGGTACCCCGCTAAACAGTGACAGGCCTACTCTGATCGGTCCAATGGCGACAATCGCCACCCTCAATCATCAACGGCAGTCTCAAACGGCAGTCAATCTCTCGCAGTCAAACTCCGGTCAACTCCGGTCAACTCCAGTCAAGTGGGTTCTGACGGAAACCCTGAAATGAACTCACTGTTAGCTCTAGTTAACTTTACCACTGCCCTATCTAAACCCTGTCCGAGATTGAATGAGACTTACTTGTTATAATGCCATAGCGCAGCACAGGTGACTAGGCCACGTGACTATTTCTGTGACAGACGCGCAGGGACGTCTTGTCTGTGTGAATGCTTCCCGCGACTGAGACCTAGCCAGCGTCGCGTCTCCTCTCAAGGCGTTAGCTTAGGTCTACGTGACATATTTTCCGCCTAACTAATAACTCCTTGGGACACCCGTAACATTATTCAGACTGATAAACGATCTATAATAATTTAAAATTCAATAATAGTCCCTTACTTCATGAATCGCATCATTATTAATTCGGTAAATTACATTTAATATCATATAGGCCTAGTTCCGCAATCTCTCGCTATGAGCAGGCAGCGCTCTCTCCCCTCAGATGACCTTGAACGCTCAGTATCGCTAATGGCGGGGCATTTGAAATTACTCTGAAATTTCTGAATAATATATATATATATATATATATATATATATATATATATATATATATATATATATATATATATATATATATATATATATATATATATATATATATATATATATATATATATACAGGGGTATATATATATACAGTTGGTCCTCATATGGAAGTCCTCAAGATTCGCTGCTTTCACCTAACGTGCTCAGAACCTAACATTTTCACATTCCGCGGTCGTGAACCCCATTACGCGGAGAGCAGCTGGCAAGCCGCGCCATTTTTGGATCCAAACCTCCCGCCATCCGCCATGTTGTGTAAGAGGCGCGAAAATGGTGCGCACAAGGTCGCCCAGTCATCAAAACATGACCAGTTCTTCAGCCGCCACCCACTACAGCCGGCCCTAGTCAGTGATAGTGATAATTATAGTGAGGATATGGACTTATATGAACTTTGGGGGGTTTGACAAAGAGGCCCTGCAAGCCTCTGTGGTGGATAGTGATACAATTGATACAAGTGATACAGGTGAGGGCCAATAATCTGCCCTCTGCCTCAGAACCAACCGCCCATCCCCGTGTGCCCAGCCATCTTTTCTACTAATGTAATTGTTAAAAAACCTAATATTATTGATATTTTTCTCAATTATTAATTGTGTGTGCATGCCATCAACAGCGATCGCCCGCCTCACCAATCCCATATGTTATGTTATTCACTTTCCGCGTTTCTCACTTTCCGCGATACCCTCCGGGTTACATTAACCGCGTAATATGAGGACCAACTGTGTATATATATATATATATATATATATATATATATATATATATATATATATATATATATATATATATATATATTAAATAGTTTGTGTACCATTATAATATTACTGTACTTTCACATATTCAAATACAGTTGTACCCCACTTAACGCGGTCAATTGAACCCAGAGGGTCCCGCGTTAAGTGAAAACCGCGTTAAGTGAATAACAGAACATATGGGATTAATTCCAATAGAACCCAGCCCGACCCCCAAACTCCACTTTTTGACGACAAATAACTATGTTGTAGTAAAAATTCTATCTTAACTTTATGGTGGCATGAAAAACAAGTAATATAGAAGAGGTTAGGTTAGGAAAGATAAAGGTTAACATAGGAAAAATAAAGAATAGGTTAAAAAACGAAAATTTTTGAGGAACACTCACGGTAGTAGAAGAGATGGGTCGGCATACGGGGATGGAGGCTGGTTCCGAGGCAGAGGGCAGATTACTGGCCCTCAGGTGAATCACCATTACTAGGTGAATCACCATTACTAGGTGAATCAATATCACTGTCACTTACAGTTGTTATGGCTTCCCTGACAAATCCCTCAAAATCAACTTCACTATCACTATCACTATCACTGGCTTGGGCTGGCTGTGGTGGGTTGCGGGCGAAGAACTCGGTTATGCTTTGCTGACGGCTGGCTTTGATGTTGTCATGATACACCGTGATGTACGGCTCCATAGCCTGCACCAGTCGGGTATGGAAGACGTCATGGCGTTCATCGTCAGTGTCGCGGGAAACGATGGACTTAATTTTTTCTGTTAACTCTATGAGACACTTAATATCACTATGACTTAAACTAGGTTCTTCGGAGAATGACGCACCTTCTTCCTCCTCTTCACTGGCGGGTTCTTCTTCCAACATCTCGTCGGCAGTCACTTCAGGATCTCTGATCACCTCCATTGTATAGATATGTACATACCAAGATATGTGAACACGCCTGACACCAGGACTCTTGTTACCATTCATTGTACCATTTATTCACATGTCTGTATTACTACATATTATTATAGCATGTCTGATGTCCATGCTTATGTCTAATGCCTATGTTCATTTACTATGTCCCGATGTACTATGTCTGTACCGCGCTAGTCGAGTAATTAGAAGACCTCATTTATTGTCCTAGTAATGTCTAGCAACTCTCTTTGCCTAGCTAGCTAATTTCCCTCAGATCGGCCTCGGCCTACCTACGGTCCGGGGTCCCTAGTAACCGCTCCTGTATCGGTTGGCTATCACGCCCAGTCTTGTACCACTTGTTGAATATATCTACTGCTCGTGCCCTGGAGTTTCAAGAACCTTGTCTAGGATTACATCCACCACACCACATGGCGCAGTTTGAGTAGCTCCAACACGACAGTTTACAAGCCTCAAGAGCCGGCCTCGTCTGTCCCGGCCTCGTCTGTTTCCCGCCCCCGCCCAGAAGATATACTCCACAGTGCCCCTGGATTTCAAGTGCTTTGTGACCTTGTGAAGTGCCCTAAGTGAAGTGCAGTGCCTTTCATGTCTCTTTGCTATGTTTCTGCGGCCCTACAGGTAGCAGACACGCCTCCAGCCCAGTTTCCAAGACAGCACTTCCGGCATGCACCCCCCATCCACGGAGGCTCGCAAGCCACTGCCCGCGTCCCCTCCCACTGAACCAGCATCTCGCCCGGGCGCGCGGAGGAATACACCGCCGCCAGCCGCCTCCTCTCACTTCACAAATATTACAGTCAGTACTCTTTTACTTGCCAGCCAGTTCCTGCACTTAAGCAAATCCATTGGCGAAAATATAGCACTTCACCTTATTCTCCTTGTCTTTCCCATCGCAACAATACCAAACACGAGATGTCTGACCACGACGATTTGCTGGGAAATTTATATGAGGATTATGAGGAAGACGACGCCTCACAGACCCTCCCACCCCCTCTCACGCCTCACACGCCGGGCGCGCCAAATTCAAAGGATGGGAGCCAGGATATACGTCAGTTAATCCACTTCCTACAAGTTTCCCAAGAGAAGGAAGCCCAAAGACGTCAATTAGAGGAGGAAAAACGACATCAAGAGGAATTGTCAAGACAGTCAGAGGAATCAGCTTACCGTCTTCAACTTCAACAACAACACCAAGCTGATAACCGCAAATTCCTGGACCTATTGGAATTGCTGGCAACGAGGACGACTTCACCAGCTGCCACAACCAATTCGCCAGCTTCAGCCTCTTCATCTATCCTTCAGACAACGCCTCCTCACACGTCACCTATCTCCCCTAGGTATGCCTCAGTGTCTTCTCAACCACCTGTTCCAGTCTCAACTCTCGTCGACCTCTCCGTGCCTCCTCCACCGCCTGCCGTCTCGAGTGCACCCCTGCACAGCAAGTCTTCAGTTCCCAGCCCCCCACCTCTTCAATCTGATGCAACATATCAAGTACAGTGGCCCCTCGGTTAACGAACTCAATCCGTTCCAGAAGGTTGTTCGTTAACCGAAACGTTCGTTAACCGAAACCATTGTTGCAATGGGTTTTTGGGTAATTGGTTCCAGCTCACCGAAAATTTCCTAAATTCAACAAAAATTGTAAAAAAGTTCACTTACTTTGAGGTGTGTATGTAGAAGGCTCCTGGATGATGATGATGGGATTTAGAATGGGGGTGGAGGGGAAGGAAGAAGAGAAGGCATTGGGGTGGAAGAGAAGTCACCCCATGGTGCCATTTCACCCATAAAATTTTAGCTCTCTGGTTTAATTCAAGATTATTTTCTTTAATTCAACGCTGCACTGCATTATATATTGTCAAAATATAAAATATATTTCAAAATGACCAATAATTTGCTTGGAAACACAGAAAAAAAGCGTTTAGTTGAAGAGAGTCTCAAGCAAGATGTTACCTCCAGTGAAAACAGAGAGAGACTGACGCCTGTTTGCTGTGTTAAGAGGCTGGATGCCGCGCATTAAACTAGTCACTTTACCTTCAATTTTGTTCAATAATTGTTAAAATGACTAAAAAATTGAATATTAAACTTTTAAAAATTATTGAATAGTATAAACTTCTTGATATTTACAAAAATAGTAAGGAATTTAAGCCCTAGAACCGATTAATGTATTGGCGGACTGATACTAAAGCTGGTTGCCCGGTCAGTGCAAGCGAAAACATGTTGAGGTCGGTTCGTAAGAAGTTCGTTAAGCGAATTTTTTTTCGTTAACCGAATTGAAGATCCTTATGGAAGGCAGTTCGTTAATCGAAATTACGTTAACCGAGGTGTTCGTTAAACGAGGGGTCACTGTATACCGTCAATGGCGACGTCGTTTCGAAGACTTTGCTGTTATGTCTGACCTCTACCGAATGCCCCCTCATAAACAACTCATCCAATTAAGATCGTGCATTTCCCTCGATGTTCAACGCCTCCTAGAGCACACGCTGGCCATCCCCCCTGACTCCCCCAGGTCAGTGACAGAGGTTTTAAACGCCTTGCAGAGTCATTTCCGTGGCCTCCGCAATGAAGCTTTGCGTCGTAGGGAACTGCTATCCTGCAAACAAGCTTCTGGGGAATCATTCTCAGACTTCTATGCACGACTTAAGGACCTAGCAACCGAGGTGGACCTATGTACAGGCGATCCTGTAACCTGTGCTGAGATCCAGCTCAAGATGATCTTGCTGATGGGTGTACGTGACGAGGACCTGCTTCAGAAACTCCTCACCCTCGACGCCGCCTCTTCCCTCACCGACTTCGTCACCTGTTGCAGGTCGTATGAGGCCACAAGAGAGGCTGCCTCAGCTATACACTCATCGCCATCTCAAGTCCACGCCGTCTCCACCTACAAGAGGAATCAACGCCAGATGCAGACGACGTCCTCTCCACAGCCCCCGTCACAGTCACCAGTTTCTTCTCCCGAATCCTGCAGAAACTGTCAGCACCAGCATGGTCCAGGAAAGTGCCCTGCGGCTGATAGTACATGTCGAAACTGTGGGTTTCAAGGCCATTGCCCCGCACAACTCGATGTCCTGCCAACAAGGCCTCATGCAACGCTTGCAACAAGCAAGGACACTTCGCCAAGTGTTGCAGGTCCACCAAGAAGCCTCCATCTCCAGGTCAAAACGTCTCTTCACAGCCCGACAGAACGTCCACACCACCGTCTCCCAAGAATAACAAAGGATGCCGACGCGTGGATGATACCTCGAGTGACAGGTCCCCCAAGCCCGTCAATGTTCGTCTGTCCTACGGTACCAACTCTTCCAACCTCCTGATGATACCTGACACGGGCGCGGACATCACGGTGATTGGACCAACACACCTGGACGCCCTCTCCCGAGCCCCTGTTAGTCGCCCCACACCTGAAGATGAAGTCGACTGTACCACGGCCGCTGCTCACGTTCGGTCTTTAGTGACACACACAGCCACTTCTCTTGCTGACAAGACGACGACGACGCCCTCCATCGAAGACGATAGGACTCTCCAGGAGCTTCGCATCGCCGCCGCTCAAGACCCGGCATACGTCCAACTCCTCGACTACGTCTCCGCTGGATTCCCCACCAACCGCTACGACATTCACGCCTCCGCCCTCCCCTTCTGGAAGCTAAGGGATAGCCTCTATGCGGACGGAGAGCTGGTGTTGTACGGCCCCAGGATCGTCGTTCCCGCTGCCCTCCGCCGGCGCACCTTATCCCGCCTCCATGACAGCCACCGCGGCGTTGAAGCCACCAGGCGCAGAGCCCGTCAGACCGTCTTCTGGCCTGGTATTGACGCCGATATTAAGAGCACGGTTGAGGCCTGTGAGCCTTGCCAGCAACTCCAGCCCAGCCAGCAACAAGAGCCGTACCTGTGCAATGACCTCCCAAAGCGGCCCTTTGAGTCCGTGTCCGCCGACTTCTTTAATGTGGCCGGAAAGTCTTTCCTGGTGGTCGCCGACAGGCTCTCTGGATGGCCCGTGGTAGTTCCCTGTGGTCGGGACACCACCTCTTCCAGGGTCATCCGGATGTTTTGTTGCTTCTTCCGGGAAGTCGGAGTGCCTCTCCGCCTCCGAACCGACGGTGGGCCCCCGTTCAATAGCCACGAGTTCAAGAGCTTCGCCGAACGCTGGGGCGTCCACCACATCGTCACCTCCCCTCATTACCCGCAGGCGAATGGCCACGCCGAGGCAGCGGTAAAGTCCGTAAAATACCTCATCCTCAAGACAGCACCGACGGGGAACCTGGACTGCGAGGAGTTCGACAGGGGCCTACTGGAACTCCGTAACACCCCTACCCCTGCCGGACGCTCTCCTGCCCAGGTGTTGTATGGCCGCCCCCTTCGTACTTGTGTGCCTGCCCCCCCCCAGTCCTTCTTAGATGAATGGCAGATCAAGGCGGACGAGTGTGACCGCCGTGAGGCTGCCCGGATGGCCCAAGTGACAAGCCACTATGACGCCCAAGCCCGCCCCCTTCCCAGGTTGGCCGTCGGCCAGCAAGTACGAATCCAGGACCCGACGTCACACCGCTGGGACAAGGTTGGGGTCGTCATGGGCCGTGGCGAGCCTCGTTCGTACCAAGTCCGCCTCCCCAGTGGTCGTGTGTGGTGGCGAAACAGACGCCACCTCCGCCCAGTGCCATCCTCTAGTGACGAACCTTCCTCCCCGTCCCCTGTGTCCCCTTGCCCAGACCAGGAACGAAGGTCGTCAGTTGATCCTCCCATTGTCCCTCGCCGCTCCCCCCGACTCATGGAAAAAGAGTCCGTAGCCGCTCGAGATTGCACTACGAGCGTAAAGGGGGAGGGAGGTGTATAAATATGTACATACCAAGATATGTGAACACGCCTGACACCAGGACTCTTGTTACCATTCATTGTACCATTTATTCACATGTCTGTATTACTACATATTATTATAGCATGTCTGATGTCCATGCTTATGTCTAATGCCTATGTTCATTTACTATGTCCCGATGTACTATGTCTGTACCGCGCTAGTCGAGTAATTAGAAGACCTCATTTATTGTCCTAGTAATGTCTAGCAACTCTCTTTGCCTAGCTAGCTAATTTCCCTCAGATCGGCCTCGGCCTACCTACGGTCCGGGGTCCCTAGTAACCGCTCCTGTATCGGTTGGCTATCACGCCCAGTCTTGTACCACTTGTTGAATATATCTACTGCTCGTGCCCTGGAGTTTCAAGAACCTTGTCTAGGATTACATCCACCACACCACATCCATGATGTCTTCGTTGGTGGTCTCGGAGAAGCCTTCAGCTGTAATACTGAGCGCAGCTTCTCTGGCAAGGTCCACTGCTACTGCAACAGTCTGAACCTGACCAGTCACAGGTTCACTCCTCCTCTCACCTGGTATGCCATGCAACACATGTCTCCATGCGTGACGAATCGTAGCAATAGTCAGCAGATCCCATGCCTCCACCAAGAAGTCTACAGCTTGTTTGACGTTAAACTTCTTCCAAAAATGTTTGACGAGAAGTTCTTGAGTCGCCGCCTCTTGTTCCTTGTCCTCGTCGCTTTTACTCTCGCTGTCGGTGTCACCCAGCTTACGCAACTCATCCTTGGTGTTGGTAGAGTCGTTCAGGAGCTTGAATTTCTTTGCCGAGTATGCAGCTTTAACATTGCAGATTAACTCCTGGTCCATGGGCTGGATTAATGACGTAGTGTTGGGAGGAAGGAAGACCACTTATACGTTGGGGTGACGATCCATAAGTAGGGGCGAGTGTCCAGGTGCGTTGTCAAGGAGCAACAAAATATTGAATGGAACATTCTGTTGCTCGCAGAATTTCTTCACGTCGGGAACAAAACAGTTGTCAAACCAGAAGAGGGACAGAGAAGAGGACATCCACGCCTTACGTGCGGTTAGCCAGTGGACATTAAGCTTGTTCATGTCCATATTCTTGTAGGCGTGCGGCTTGCGGGCTGTGTGAATCACCGATAACTTTGGTTTACAGGTACCGGAGGCATTGGTGGTAAACAGGACGGTGATGCGTTCCTTCTGCATCTTCCGACCCCTTACCTTGCTGGCAGACTGGACAACGAAGGTCTTGGAAGGTAACTTTTTCCAGAAAAGACCAGATTCGTCCATGTTAAACACCTGGTCGTCACTGTACTGTCCTTCCTCCATAATCTCGCGTAAAAACGGAGGAAAATCTCTAGCCGCCGCACGGTCAGCACTCGCTTCCTCACCAACAATGCTGATGTTGGTGACCTTGTTCCTCCTCTTAAACCTATGCAGCCAACCATGGGAAGCATTGAAGGGTTTGGGCTCTGCAATTCCCAGTTTACGTGTCACTGCTGCGTATAGCTCACGTGCGTACTCCTGCACTGAGCGCGTGTCCACCGCCATGTTGCGTCGCGCCTGACGCACCAAATAACTCACCAGCAAAGTTTCCACTTTTGCCAGCACCCTGTTCTGGCAATACCTGATAGATGAAGCACCTGCAGACTTTGTGATCTTCATGTGCTCCTTTAACTTGGCTGCATCCTTCTTTATTGTACGAATCGTAGATTCGTTGACGCCATGCTGGCGCGCGAGATCAACTAGGCGTCTTCCTTTCTCCAAATCTTGAACAATTTGGTACTTCAGCTCGTAGCTTAATGAACGTCGTGTCTTCTTTGGTTTAGTGCCGCTGGGTCCAGGTAAGGAAAGGTTTCTCTCTGGGGGTGGTGGTCCGGCGGAAGCCATTTTACGGAACAATGGAT
>NW_024741569.1:0-7640 GCF_018991925.1 Homarus americanus
TGGAAGTCACGCATTGGCTGTGTGGGGTGGTGTTGGGGGAGGATCACCACCAGTTCTGGCAACAGTGTGTGGGTGGTGTTGGGGAGGATCATCACTGCCTTGGTAACAGTGTGGGGTGGTGTTGGGGAGGATCACCACCAGTTCTGGGTAACAGGAGGGTGGTGTTGGGGGAGATCACCACCAGTTCTGCAACATGTGAGGGGTGGTGTTGGGGAGGATCACTACCAGGTTTCATGCATGGTGGGGTGTTGGGGAGTGACTACCACAGTTTCTGGCAACAGTGTGTGTGGTGCTGGGGGAGGATCACTACCAGTTCTGGCAACAGTGTGAGGGGTGGTGGGGGAGACACTCCCAACTGGGTAACAGTGTAGGGTGGTGTTGGGGAGGATCACTACTGTGCTCTGGCAACAGTGTGTGGGTGGTGTTGGGGGAGATCACTACCAGTTCTGGTAACAGTGTGGGTGGTGTTGGGGGAGGACTCACCAGTTCTGGCAACAGTGTGTAGGTGGTGCTGGGGAGGATCACCACCATTCTGGCAACAGTGTAAGGTGGTGTTGGGGAGGATCACCACGTGCTCTGGCAACAGTGTGGGAGTGGGGAGGACTACCACAGTGCTCTGGGTAACAGTGTGAGGGGTTGCTGGGGGAGGATCAACACAGCTCTGTAACAGTGTATGGGGTGGTGTTGGGGGAGGATCACTACCAGTTTTGCAACAGTGTGAGGGGTGTTAGGGGAGGATCACTACCAGTTTGGGTAACAGTGTGAGGGGTGGTGGGGAGGATTGTCCTGGTAATGCAGGTGGTGTTGGGGGAGGATCACACCAGTTTTGCAACAGTGTGTGGGGTGGAGCTGGGGGAGACGGCCAACAAGCTCTTGGCAACAGTGTGAGGGGTGGTGTTGGGGAGGATCACCACAGTTCTGGTAACAGTGTGTGGGGTGGTGCTGGGGGAGGATCACACCAGGTCCTGGCAACAGTGAGGTGGTGTTGGGGGGAGGATCACCACCAGTTCTGGCAACAGTGTGAGGGGTGGTGTTGGGGAGATCACCAGTTCTGGTAACAGTGTGAGGGTGGTGTTGGGGAGGATCACTACCAGTCTGTAACAGGTGGGGTGGTGGGGGAGGATCACTGCTCTGGCAACAGTGTGTGGGGTGGTGTTGGGGTGAGATCACCACTGCCCTGGGTAACAGTGTGAGGGGTGGTGTTGGGGGTTGATCACGCCCATCTGGTAACAGTGTGAGGGGTGTGCTGTGGGGAGATCACTACCGTGCTCTGGGTAACAGTGAGGGGTGGTGCTGGGGGAGTCACTACCAGTCTGCAACAGTGTGGTGGTGCTGGGGAGGATCACTGCTCTGCAACAGTGTGAGGGGTGGTGGGGGAGACTGGACCACGTGCTCTGGCAACAGTGTAGGTGGTGCTGGGGGGAGGATCACTCACCAGTTCTGGTAACAGTGTAGGGGTGGTGTTGGGAGGATCACACCAGTTCTGGTAACAGTGTGTGGGGTGGTGTTGGGGGGATCACTACCAGTTCTGGTAACAGTGTGAGGGTGGTGTTGGGGGAGGATCACAACAGTTCTGGCAACAGTGTGAGGGGTGGTGCTGGGGAGGATCACCACAGCTCTGGGCAGTGTGTGTGGGGTGGTGCTGGGGGGGAGGACTACTTGTTCTGTAACAGTGTGAGGGGTGGTGTTGGGGGAGGACTACTACCAGCCTGGGCAACCAGTGTAGGGGTGGTGTTGGGGGGAGACTACTACCAGTTTGGCAACAGTGTGAGGGGTGGTGTTGGGGGAGGATCACCAGTTCTGCATAACAGTGTGTGGGGTGGTGTTGGGGGAGGACTACCAGTTCTGTAACAGGTGTGGGTGGACAAGGGGAGGACTACCAGTTCTGGGCAACAGTGTGAGGGGTGGTGTTGGGGAGGATCACTACCAGTTCTTGGCAACAGTGTGTGGGGTGGTGCTGGGGAGGATCACTGCTCCTGGCAACAGTGTGAGGGTGGTGCTGGGGAGGATCACAAGTTCTGGTAACAGTGTGGGGTGGTGTTGGGGGGAGGATCACCACCATCCTGGTAACAGAGGGGTGGTGTTTGGGGGAGGATCACTACCAGTTCTTGGCAACAGTGTGGGGTGGTGTTGGGGAGGACTACCAGTTCTGTAACAGTGTGGTGGGTGTTGGGGGAGGACACACCAGTTCTGTAACAGTGTGGGTGGTGTTGGGGAGGATCACCACCAGTTCTGGTAACAGTGAGGGGTGGTGCTGGGGAGGATCACCACAGTTCTAGTAACAGTGTGGGTGGTGCTGGGGGAGGATCACTACCAGTTCTGGTAACAGTGTGGGGTGGTGTTGGGGAGGATCACTACCAGTTCTGGTAACAGTGTGAGGGGTGGTGTTGGGGAGGGACTCACCAGTTGTGCAGCAGGTGGGGTTGGTGCTGGGGAGGATCACTAACAGTTCTGGTAACAGTGTGGGGTGGTGCTGGGGGAGAGGATCACTGCCGCTCCTGGCAAAGTGTGGGGTGGTGCTGGGGAGGATCATTACCATTTTTGGTAACAGTGTGAGGGGTGGTGTTGGGGGAGGATCACCACCAGTTCTGGTAGCAGTGTGTGGGGTGGTGTTGGGGGAGGATCACCACCAGTTCTGGTAACAGTGTGAGGGGTGGTGTTGGGGGAGGATCACTGCAGTTCTGGTAACAGTGTGTGGTGGTGCTGGGGGAGGATCACCAGTTTTGCAACAGTGTGAGGGGTGGTGTTGGGGGGAGGATCACTGCCAGTTCTGGTAACAGTGTGAGAGGGTGGTTCTGGGGGAGATCACCACCAGTTCTATTAACAGCCTGAGGGTGGTGTTGGGAAGGATCACCACCAGTTCTGGTAGCAGTGTGTGGGGTGGTGTTGGGGGAGGATCATCCCAGTTTTGGCAACAGTGTGAGGGGTGGTGTTGGGGAGAGGATCACTACCAGTTCTGGTAACAGCATGGGTGGTGTTGGGAGGATCACTACCAGTTCTGCAACAGTGTGAGGGGTGGTGTTGGGGGAGATCACTACCAAGCTGGTAACAGTGTGAGGGGTGGTGTTGGGGAGGATCACTACCAGTTCTGGTAACAGTGTGAGGGGTTGTGGGGAAGGATCACTGCCCTGGTAGCAGTGTGTAGGGTGGTGCTGGGGGGAGGACACCAGTTGTGGCCAGTGTGAGGGTGGTGTTGGAGGAGGATCACTGCCAGTTCTGGGTAACAGTGTGTGGGTGGTGCTGGGGGAGATCATTACCAGTTTGGGCAACAGTGTGAGGGGTGCTGTTGGGAGGATCACCACCAGTTCTGGTAAAGCAGTGTGGGGTGGTGTTGGGGAGGATCACTACCAGTTCTGGCAACAGTGTGAGGGGTGGTGTTGGGGGAGGATCACTGCAGTTCTGGTAACAGTGTGTGGGGTAGTGCTGGGGGGAGGACTACCAGTTTTGGTAACAGTGAGGGGTGGTGTTGGGGTAGGATCACTGCAGTTCTGCAACAGTGAGGTGGTGCTGGGGTTGATCACTTCACAGTTCTGTTAACAGTTTGAGGGGTGGTGTTGGGGGAGGATCACTACCAGTTGTGGTAACAGTGTGTGGAGTGGTGTTGGGGAGGATCACTGCCAGTTTTGGCAGCAGTGTGTGGGGTGGGCTGGGGAGGATCACCACCAGTTCTGGTAACAGTGTGTAGGTGGTGCTGGGGGAGCGGATCACTGCCAGTACTTGTAGCAGTGTGTGGGTGGTGCTGGAGGAGGATCACTACCATTCTGGCAACATGTGTGGGGTGGTGCTGGGGGGATCACTCAGCCCTGCAACAGTGTGAGGGGTGGTGCTGGGAGGAGGATCACTACCAGTTCTGGTAACAGTGTGAGGGTGGTGTTGGGGGAAGATCACTACCAGTTCTGGTAGCAGGGGTGCTGATGGCGAGGATCACTGCAGTTCTGGTAACAGTGTGGGGGTGGTGTTAGGGGAGATCACTGCTGCTCCTGGTAGCAGTGTGTGAGTGGTGCTGGGGGAGGATCACCACCAGTCCTGGTAACAATGTGTGGGGTGGTGCTGGGGGAGGATCACTAAGTTCAGTAACAATGTGAGGGGTGGTGTTGGGGAGGATCACACCAGTTCTGGTAACAATGTGTGGGTGTGGGGGAGGATCACCCAGTTTCAACAGTGTGAGGGGTGGTGCGGGGGCAGGATCACCATCAGTTCCTGGTAACAGTGTGAGGGTGGTGCTGGGGGAAGGATCACCACCAGTTCTGCAACAGTGTGAGGGTGGTGCTGGGGGAGGACTACCACCAGTTCTGGTAACAGGTGAGGGGTGGTGTTGGGGAGGATCACCACAGTCCTGGTAACAGTGTGTGGGGTGGTGCTGGGGGAGATCACCACCAGTTCTGCTGGTAGCAGTGTGTGGGGTGGTGAGTGGGGAGGATCACTATCAGTTCTGGTAACAGTGTGTGGGGTGTTATTAGGGTGGAGATCACTACCAGTTTGGTAACAGTGTGAGGGGTGGTGTTGGAGAGATCACTAAGTTCTGGTAATCCAACAGTGTGAGGGTGGTGTTGGGGAGGATCACTACCAGTTCTGGTAGCAGTGTGAGGGTAGTGCTGGGGAGGATCACTACCAGTTCTGGTAACAGTGTGTGGGGTGGTGTTGGGAGGATCACTACCGGATTCTGGTAACAGTGTGAGTGGTGGTGCTGGGGAGATCACTACCAGTTCTGAAAGTAACAGTGTGAGGTGGTGTTGGGGGGGAGGATCCTCCAGTTCTGGTAACAGTGTGAGGGGGGTGATGGGGAGGATCACTAACAGTTCTGGTAGCAGTGTGGGGTGGTGATGGGGAGGATCACTACCAGTTCTGAAGCGCTGGAGTGTGAGGGGGTGGTGCTGGGGGAGGATCACTACCAGTTCTGGTAACAGTGTGAGGGGTGGTGTTGGGGAGGATCACTACCAGTTCTGGTAACAGTGTGAGGTGAATGCTGGGGGAGATCCTGCAGTTCTGGTAGCAGTGTAATGAGGTGGTCCTGGGTGGAGGATCACTACCAGTTCTAGTAACAATGTGTGGGGGTTGTGCTGGGGGGGAGGATCACTACCAGTTCTGGTAACAGTGTGTGGGGGTGGTGCTGGGGGAGGATCTCACCAGTTCTGGTAAAGTGTGTGGGGTGGTGCTGGGGGATCACTACCAGTTCTGGTAACAATGTGTGGTGTGTGGTGCTTGGGGAGGATCACTACCAGTTCTGGTAACAGTGTAGAGGGTGGTGCTGCAGGAGGATCACTACCAGTTTTTCGTAACAGTGTGTGGAGTGGTGCTGGGGGAGGATCACTGCCAGAGTTCTGGTAACAGTGTGAGGGGTGGTGTTTGGGAGAGGATCACTACCAGTTCTGGCAACAGTGTGAGGGGTGGTGCTGGGGGGAGGATCACTACCAGTTCTGGAAACAGTATGAGGGGTGATGCTGGGGGGAGGATCACTACCAGTTCTGGTAACACTGTGAGGCGTGGTGCTGGGGGGAGGATCCACTACTCAGTGGGGCTATATGTTGGCTGTGTTATTCCTCCGAGTTCACATGTATGTATTCACCTGAATTGTCTGAGTGTTTGGAGTCAGCAAGAGTAGGTTGACCACCACGTTGCTTGTGGGCAAAGGTACCACAGTGGTGAAAGCTACTAATCCTGGTGATGTTAAGGTATTAGTGTTGGTGCTGTAACTGGCAACATTGCCATGTAATAATGTTGCTCAAAGGAGCTAGTATGTAAGAGTATTATGTGTGTTCTTGCATGTACACTCAGTCATGGTGTAAGTGAAAAATGTACCTAAGTTTAACAGTACAAAATACGTAAAGCCAGAGTTGACCCCTGTAGTCAGTGTTACTGAAATTATTCATAAAATATAACTTCATTTTAATAAACCATTTTATAATTTTAATAAACCATTTTATTTGTATGCTAGAAGTATCATTTTGCAGTATTTTGCATTGCTTGATACCAGAATTACTATGCACTCGTGTCATAAACCTTTGTTACCGCCACCAAAGGTCAGAGGTTATGGAGCAACTATATGAAATGAAATAACTAGACAAACTAATGGAGAAAATAAATGGTGAAGTAAAAGGAAATTAAGAGAAAACGGGAAGGAAGAGTTAAAAAATTAACTTCCACGGCAAATTTCAAAGAAAAAGAAAAGGAGAAAACGCGAGAGACTTATATAGGTACCTGATATATACCGTAAGCATTTATATCAAGGAAGTATTACAGGTAAACATTTAGTATCATCATCTGCAAAACAGTACAGGTGCGCATGCATTAAGAACATGTTACCATGTTGGTTATCACCAATATTTATTTATCTAGATGATTTATTATTATTGTTTATTTACTTTTATTTTTTTTATATTATAAGTATACATAAATACAGGAATTGAAAGTCAAAATATATCGAGAAGTGCACAACAGGTTGTAAGCATGGTTGCAGAACAAGAGTGGACAGAGCTGTCAGGATTATGTCTAGTTGGCAACCTATTTATTGCAATGGTAATTTTTATCTTTATACATAACTCTTGGAGCAAAAATGGCTTTGATGGTGATGCATGTTCGGGCAATTTAGGTTCTAACTACAGAGCCAACATTGAAATTAATCTTCGTAGAGTGCTGCAGGTCTCTATTCAACTGAAACAGCAAGGCGCGCGCCATGCCACAGGCAGTCCTTACACTTAGCAAGGGCTCAACTGACCTTCTGACCCCCAGGCATGGGCGTGGTAAGTACACCAGCAGCCCAGGTGTCGGCGAAAGCATTATCTGCCGCAGGTGTATGCCGAATCAGGGGCACACACACTACTGACTAGGAGAAGTTAATGCAGGCATAAGTAGGGTACATACATGCATATATACAAATAAAAGACACATGGATACAGATGGCAGGCCAATAAAAGTATCTAGCAAGGAGATGTTTACATTGTAAGCATGTGGAGAGGTCTCTACTAGTCCCTGAAACTAGTAGAATACTCTTATCTTTTTTTATTTTAATATTATGGTTCATAATAAGGTGTGAATGGCGTCAAGAAGCACTATGGTGTGGTGTATACTGGTCCATTGGTTCTAGGGTGCTTGGAAGAAGGCCCAGTGAGGGGTAGATAAGGATGTGTTAATGCACAGTTGAGGGTTATAGAGAAGGGCTTTAGGCCACCACCATGCACTTGTGGTGTCTCTGTTTAGTTGAGTATATTATTTCATGACTCTGTACCATACCCCCAGCTTGTCTGGTATGTTCTATTATATCACAATTTTGTATTTTTTGTAGTTTTATTTCGCTGTATGGGGATTTTGTTCTGGATATTCCATGGATGTATTGTCGTGTTTGCCCGAGTTTGTTCTGGAAGCGAAAACGGCTGGATCGTGGTTTAATGGCATTACGGGTATTCAAGATGGAAACAGATTTGGCCATAGTCTATTACGTCTGTTATGTAAGCCCGTTTATTCCCTGTTCTGTTATTGTTGTTCCCAGCATTTTTCCTTCGTTTGAGCATGTATCGTTGCTTACCGTGACGGTGCCATTTATCCTGAACATGATTTCAGTTTCTGTACAGTTTTGCTTCCATTTTCTCGTGAATTACGATTGCGCTATGCATGAAGCCGTTTTAATGCCATCATCTGTTTGG
>NW_024741570.1:0-8628 GCF_018991925.1 Homarus americanus
TGTTATACTCGATCAGGGGACTTTGCTATACTCGATCAGGGGGCTTTGTTATACTCGATAAAGGCCTTTGTTATACTCGATGAGGGGACTTTGTTATTCTCGATTAGGAGAATTTGTTATACTTGATCAGGGGACTTTGTTATACTCGATCAGGGGACTTTGCTCTACTCGATGAGGGGGCTTTGTTATACTAGAAAAGGGGCCTTTGTTATACTCGATGAGGGGACTTTGTTATACTCTATCAGGGGACTTTGCTATACTCGATCAGGGGGCTTAGTTATACTCGATAAGGGGCCTTTGTTATACTCGATGAGGGGACTTTGTTATACTCGATCAGGGGCCTTTGTTATACTTTATCAGGGTTTTTTGTTATACTCGATCAGGGATCTTTGTTATACTCGTTCAGTTGGCATTGTTATACTCGGTCAGGTGACTTTGTTATACTCGATGAGGGGGCTTTGTTATACGCTATCAGGGGACTTTGTTATACTCGATAAGGATACTTTAATATACTCGATCAGGGCCCTTTGTTATACTCGTTCAGGGGAATTTGTTATCTTCGATCAGGGATCTTTGTTATACTCGTTCAGGGGGCTTTCTTATACTCGATCAGGGGACGTTGTTATACGCGATCAGGAGACTTTCTTATTCTCAATCAGAGGACTTTGTTATACTCGATGAGTGGACTTTGTTATACTCGATCAGGGAATTTAATATACTCGATCAGGGGAATTTGCTATACCCGATCAGGGGACTTTGTTATACTCGATCAGGGGACTTTGTTATACTCTATCAGGGGACTTTGTTATACTCGATCAGGGATCATTGTTATACTCGTTCAGGGGGCTTTGTTATTCTCGATTAGGGGAATTTGTTATACTCGATCAGGGAACTTTGTTATACTCGATGAGGGGACTTTGTTAAACTCGATCAGGGAACTTTGTTATACTCGATCAGGGCCCTTTGTTATACTCGATCAGGGGGCTTTGTTATGCTCGATCAGGGGGCTTTGTTATACTTGATCAGGGGACTTTGTTATACTAGATCAGTGGACTTTGTTATACTCGATCAGGGGACTTTAATATACTTGATGAGGGGGCATTGTTATACTCGATCAGGGGTCTTTGTTATACCCGATTAGGCGACTTTGTTATATTCGATCAGGGGACTTTATTATACTCGATAAGGGATCTTTGTTATACTCTGTCAGGGGATTTTGTTATACTCGATCAGAAATCTTTGTTATACTCGTTCAGGGGGCTTTGTTATACTCGTTCAGGTGACTTTGTTATACTCGATCAGGGGACTTTGTTATACTCGATCAGGGGGCTTTGTTATACTCGATGAGGGGACTTTGTTATACTCGATGAGGGGACTTTAATATATATACTCGATGAGGGGCTTTGTTATACTCGATGAGGGGACTTTGTTATACTCGATCAGGGGACTTTGTCTATACTCGATCAGGGGGCTTTGTTATACTCGATAAGGGGCCTTTGTTATACTCGATGAGGGGACTTTGTTATTCTCGATTAGGGGAATTTGTTATACTTGATTAGGGGACTTTGTTATACTCGATCAGGGGACTTTGCTATACTCGATGAGGGGTCTTTGTTATACTCGATATGGGGCCTTTGTTATACTCGATGAGGGGACTTTGTTATACTCGATCAGGGGACTTTGCTATACTCGATCAGGGGGCTTTGTTATACTCGATAAGGGGCATTTGTTATACTCGATGAGGGGAATTTGTTATTCTCGATTAGGGGAACTTGTTATACTTGATCAGGGGACTTTGTCATACTCGATCAGGGGACTTTGCTATACTCGATCAGGGGGCTTTGTTATACTCGATAAGGGGCTTTTGTTATCCTCGATGAGGGGACTTTGTTATTCTCGATTAGGGGAATTTGTTATACTTGATCGGGGGACTTTGTTATACTCGATCAGGGGACTTTGCTATACTCGATCAGGGGGCTTTGTTATACTCGATAAGGGTGCCTTTGTTATACTCGATGAGGGGACTTTGTTATTCTCGATTAAGGGAATTTGTTATACTTGATGAGGGAACTTTGTTATACTAGATCAGTGGACTTTGTTATACTCGATCAGGGGACTTTGTTATACTCGTTGAGGGGACTTTGTTATCCTCGATTAGGGATCTTTGGTATACTCGTTCAGGGGGCTTTGTTATACTCTATCAGGGGACTTTGTTATACTCGATAAGGGGACTTTAATATACTCGATCAGGGGACTTTGTTATACTCGTTCAGGGGACTTTGTTATACTCGATCAGGGGATTTTGTTATACTCGATGAAAGGGCTTTGTTATACTCTATCAGGGGACTTTGTTATACTCGATTAGGGATCTTTGTTATACTCGTTCAGGGGGCTTTGTTATACTCGGTCAGGTGAGTTTGTTATACTCGATGAGGGGGCTTTGTTATACTCTATCAGGCGACTTTGTTATACTCGATTAGGGATCTTTGTTATACTCGTTCAGGGGGCTTTGTTATACTCGGTCAGGTGACTTTGTTATACTCGATGAGGCGGCTTTGTTATACTCTATCAGTGGACTTTGTTATACTCGATAAGGGGACTTTAATATACTCGATCAGGGGACTTTGTTATACTCGTTCAGGGGACTTTGTTATACTCGTTCAGGGGACTTTGTTATACTCGATCAGGGATCTTTGTTATACTCGTTCAGGGGGCTTTGTTATACTCGGTCAGGTGACTTTGTTATACACGATGAGGGGGCTTTGTTATACTCTATCAGGGGACTTTGTTATACTCGATCAGGGATCTTTGTTATACTCGTTCAGGGGGCTTTGTTATACTCGATCAGGGGACTTCCTTACACTCGATCAGGGGAATTTGTTATTTTCGATCAAGGGGCTTTCTTATACTCGATTAGGGGACTTTGTTACACTCGATCAGGGGACTTTGTTATGCCCGATCAGTGGACTTTGTTTTACTCGATCAAGGGGCTTTGTTATACTCGATTAGGGGACTTTGTTATACTCGATCAGGGGACTTTGTTATATCCGATCAGTGGACTTTGTTTTACTCGATCAGGGGACTTTGTTATACTCGATCAGGGGACTTTGTTATACTCGATCAGGGGACTTTGTTATACTCGATCAGGGGACTTTGTTATACTTGATCAGGGGCTTTTGTTATACTCGATGAGGCGGCTTTCTTATTCTCGATGAGGGGACTTTGTTATAGTCGATCAGTGGACTTTGTTATACTTGATAAGGGGACTTTAATATACTCGATGAGGGGACTTTGTTATACTCTATCAGGGGATTTTGTTATACGCGATCAGGAGACTTTCTTATTCTCAATCAAGGGACTTTGTTATACTGGATGAGTGGAATTTGTTATACTCGATCAGGGAATTTAATATACTCGATCAGGGGAATTTGCTATTCTCGATGAGGGGCCTTTGTTATACTCGATGAGGGGACTTTCTTACACTCGATCAGGGAAATTTGTTATTTTCGATGAGGGGGCGTTGTTATACTCGATCAGTGGACTTTATTATACTCGATCAGTGGAGTTTGTTATACTCGATTTGGGGACTTTGTTATACTCGATCAGGTGACTTTGTTATACTCGATCAGGGGGCTTTGTTATACTTGATCATGGGCCTTTGTTGTACTCGATGAGGGGCCTTTGTTATACTCGATAAGGGACTTTTGTTATACTCGATAAGGGACTTTTGTTATACTCGATCAGGGGAATTTGTTATACTCGATCAGGGGACTTTGTTATACTCGATCAGGGGACTTTGTTATACACGATTAGGGAACTTTGTTATATTGGATCAGGGGACTTTCTTATACTCGATCAGGGGACTTTGTTATACTCGATCAGGGGACTTTGCTATGCTTGATGAGGGGCCTTTGTTATACTCGTTCAGGGGAATTTGTTGTACATGATCAGGGTACATCAGTGGACTTTGTTATACTCGATCAGGGGACTTTAATATACTCGATCAGGGGACTTTGCTATACTCGATGAGGGGCCTTTTGTTATACTCGATCACGGGCCTTTGTTATACTCGATCACGGGATTTTGTTATACTCAATCTGGGGTCTTTGTTATACTCGATCAGTGGCCTTTGTTATACTCGATCGGGGACTTTGTTATACTCGATCAGGGGACTTTGTTAACTCGATTAGGGGCCTTTGTTATATTCGATGAGGAGCCTTTGTTATACTCGATCAGGGGACTTTGTTATACTCGATCAGGGGTCTTTGTTGTACTCGATCAGGGGGCTTTGTTGTACTCGATCAGGGACTTTGATATACTCGATAAGGGGACTTTGTTATACTCGATGAGGGGCTTGTTATACCTGAACAGGGGACTTTGATATACTCGATCAGGGGACTTTGTTATGCTCGATCAAGGAGCTTTGTTATACTCGATCAGTGGACTTTGTTATACTCGATCAGGGGACTTTGTTATACTCGACCTCGGGCCTTTGTTGTACTCGATGAGGGGCCTTTGTTATACTCGATAAGGGGCCTTTGTTATACTCGATTAGGGGACTTTGTTATACTCGATTAGGGGACTTTGTTATACTTGATCAGGGCCCTTTGTTATACTCGATGAGGGGGGTTTGTTATACTCGATGAGGGGCTTTGTTATACTTGATCAGGGGACTTTTTTATTCTAGATCAGTGAACTTTGCCTTACTCGATCAGGGAACTTTGTTATACTCTATCAGGGGACTTTGTTATACTCGATCAGGGAACTTTGTTATATTCGTTCAGGGGGCTTTGTTATACTCGTTCAGGTGACTTTGTGATACTCGATCAGGGGACTTTGTTATACTCGATCAGGGGACTTTTGCTGTACTCGATCATGGGGCTTTGTTATACTCGATAAGGGGCCTTTGTTATACTCGATGAGGGGACTTTGTTATTCTCGATTTGGGGAATTTGTTATACTTGATCAGGGGACTTTGTTATACTCGATCAGGGGATTTTGTTATACTCGATGAGGGGCCTTTGTTGTACTTGATGAGGGGCCTTTGTTGTACTCGATCAAGGGCCTTTGTTGTACTCGATCACGGGACTTTGTTATACTCGATCAGGGGCCTTTATTACACTCGATCAGGGAACTTTGTTATACTTGATAAGGGGATAAGGGGCCTTTGTTATACTCGATCAGGGATATTTGTTATACTCGTTCAGGGGGCTTTGTTATACTCGGTCAGGTGACTTTGTTATACTCGATGAGGGGGGCTTTGTTATACTCTATTAGGGGACTTTGCTTTACTCTGTCAGGGAAGTTTGTTATACTCTATCAGGGGACTTTGTTATACTCGATCAGGGATCTTTGTTATACTCGTTCTGGGGGCTTTGTTATACTCGGTCAGGTGACTTTGTTATACTCGATGAGGGGGCTTTGTTATACTCTATCAGGGGACTTTGTTATACTCGATCAGGGATCTTTGTTATACTCGTTCAGGAGACTTTCTTACACTCGATCAGGGGATTTTGTTATTTTCGATCAGGGGGCTTTGTTATACTCGATTAGGGGACTTTGTTATACTCGATCAGGGGACTTTGTTATACCTGATCAGTGGACTTTGTTTTATTCGATGAGGGGACTTTGTTATACTCGATCAGGGGACTTATTATACTCGATTATGGGACTTTGTTATACTTGATCAGGGGACTTTGTTATACTCGATCAGGGGACTTTGTTATACTCGATGAGGGGGCTTTATTATACTTGATCAGGCGACTTTCTTATACTCGATCACGGGCCTTTGTTGTACTCGATGAGGGGCCTTTGTTGTACTCGATGAGGGGCCTTTGTTATACTCGATAAGGGGCCTTTGTTATACTCGATGAGGGGACTTTTTTATACTCGATCAGGGGAATTTGTTATACTCTTTCAGGGGACTTTGTTATACTCGATTAGGGGACTTTGTTATAGTTGATGAGGGCAGATCAGTGGACTTTGTTATACTCGATCAGGGGACTTTAATATACTCGATCAGGGGACTTTGCTATACTCGATGAGGGGCCTATGTTATACTCGATCAGGGGACTTTGTTATACACAATCAGGGGACTTTGTTTTACTCGATTAGGGGCCTTTGTTATACTCGATCAGGGGACTTTGTTATACACAACCAGGGGACTTTGTTATACTCGATCAGGGGCCTTTGTTATACTCGATCGGAGGGCTTTCTTATACTCAATCTGGGGACTTTGTTATACTCGATCAGGGGCCTTTGTTATATTCGATCTGGACTTTGATATACTCGATCAGGGGACTTTGTTATACTCGATCAGGGGCCTTTGTTATATTCGATGAGGAGCCTTTGTTATACTCGATCAGGCGACTTTGTTATACTCGATCAGGGGTCATTGTTATACTCGATTAGGGGGCTTTGTTGTACTCGATCAGGGGCCATTGTTATACTCGATAAGGGGCCATTGTTATACTCGATCAGGGGACTTTGTTATACTCGATAAGGGGACTTTGTTATACTCGATGAGGGGCTTTGTTTTACTTGATCAGGGGACTTTGTTATACTCGATCAGGGGACTTTGTTATGCTCGACCAAGGGTCTTTGTTATACTGGATCAGTGGACTTTGTTATACTCTATCAGGGGACTTTGTTATACTCGATGAGGGGCCTTTGTTTTACTCTATCAGGGGACTTTGTTATACTGGATCTGGGGACTTTGTTATACTCGATCAGTTTTCTTTGTTATTCTTGATCAGGGGACTTTGTTATACTCGACCAGGGGCCTTTGTTGTACTCGATAAGGGGCAGTTGTTATACTCGATTAGGGGACTTTGTTATATTCGATCAGGGGACTTTGTTATACTTGATCAGGGCCCTTTGTTATACTCGATGAGGGGAAATTTGTTATGCTCGATCAGGGGGCTTTGTTATACTTGATCAGGGGACTTTGTTATACTAGATGAGTGGACTGTGTAATACTCGATCAGGGGACTTTAATATACTCGATCAGGGGACTTTGCCTTACTCGATCAGGGAACTTTGTTATCCTCTATCAGGGGACTTTGTTATACTCGATCAGGCATCTTTGTTATACTCGTTCAGGGGGCTTTGTTATACTCGTTCAGGTGACTTTGTTATACTGGATAAGGGGATTTTGTTATACTCGATGAGGGGACTTTTTATACTCGATCAGGGATTTTGCTATACTCGATCAGGGGACTTTGCTATACTCGATCAGGGGGCTTTGTTATACTCGATAAGGGGCCTTTGTTATACTCGATGAGGGGGCTTTGTTATTCTCACTTAGGGGAATTTGTTATACTTGATCAGGGGACTATTATACTTGATCAGGGGATTTTGTTATACTCGATGAGGGGCTTTGATATTCTTGATGAGGGGACTTTGTTATAGTCGATCAGTGGACTTTGTTATACTTGATAAGGGAACTTTAATATACTCGATGAGGTGACTTTGTTGTACTCGATCAGGGGTCTTTGTTATACTCTATCAGGGGACTTTGTTATACGCGATCAGGAGACTTTCTTATTCTCAATCAAGGGACTTTGTTATACTGGATGAGTGGACTTTGTTATACTCGATCAGGGAATTTAATATACTCGATCAGGGGAATTTGCTATTCTCGATGAGGGGCCTTTGTTATACTCGATGAGGGGACTTTCTTACACTCGATCAGGGAAATTTGTTATTTTCGATGAGGGGGCGTTGTTATACTCGATCAGTGGACTTTATTATACTCGATCAGTGGAGTTTGTTATACTCGATTTGGGGACTTTGTTATACTCGATCAGGTGACTTTGTTATACTCGATCAGGGGACTTTGTTGTACTCGATTAGGGGGCTTTGTTATACTTGATCATGGGCCTTTGGTGTACTCGATGAGGGGCCTTTGTTATACTCGATAAGGGACTTTTGTTATACTCGATAAGGGACTTTTGTTATACTCCATCAGGGGAATGTGTTATACTCGATCAGGGTACTTTGTTATACTCGATCAGGGGACTTTGTTATACTCGATTTGGGAACTTTGTTATACTCGATCAGGGGACTTTCTTATACTCGATCAGGGGACTTTCTTATACTCGATCAGGGGACTTTGCTATGCTTGATGAGGGGCCTTTGTTATACTCGTTCATTGGCGCTGTTATACTCGATCGAGGACTTTATTACTCTCGATTAGAGACTTTTGTTAACTCGATTAGGGGCCTTTGTTATATTCGATGAGGAGCCTTTGTTATACTCGATCAGGGGACTCTGTTATACTCGATCAGGGGTCTTTGTTGTACTCGATCAGGGGGCTTTGTTGTACTCGATCAGGGGCCTTTGTTATACTCGATAAGGGGCCATTGTTATACTCGATCAGGGACTTTGTTATACTCGATAAGGGGACTTTGTTATACCCGATGAGGGGCTTTGTTATACCTGAACAGGGGACTTTGTTATACTCGATCAGGGGACTTTGTTATGCTCGATCAAGGAGCTTTGTTACACTCGATCAGTGGACTTTGTTATACTCGATCAGGGGACTTTGTTATACTCGACCTGGGGCCTTTGTTGTACTCGATGAGGGGCCTTTGTTATACTCGATTAGGGGACTTTGTTATACTCGAT
>NW_024741571.1:0-38647 GCF_018991925.1 Homarus americanus
CATCACAATAAAAGGAATAATTTTATTTGTCTTATGGTTAACAGTCGTCAATATCATGTCCTTAGCTTGTGGTTGTGAAGTGTGAGGGTGGATGAGTTGTGTGGCTGACGACAACTCTCACCACTGGCTGATATGTCTAGCTCTCTCTGGTCTGACACTATCAACACGGATCAAGACGCTTCTCACCTAAAAGACTGATTTTTTCCCCCACCTTTTGAAGAGTTGAATATTGCAAACACTTATACTTTGACACATGAACCTGAGAAAACAAAACGTATCAAAGTTTTAGTTGTAATAAATTGGTTTTAAGTTCATTTTTAATTATAACTATTAATGACCATTCACTTCTCTAAACTCTTAATCTCTCATAGTTATTTATCTTTTGTTAACGTTCATACTGATAATGAAGATCACTAGCAACAGTTGTTATTAAGTAAACAACTACACAGTAACATTTTCCACCAGTGCTGAACATCCTGGTGCTGACCCTGGCCTGTACACGTGTCTCCACTCTCCTCCTTTACACTAAGCTTACTCCCTCCATGGCCTCACCTTCTCCAAGATAAAAAAAATAATAAAATAAATAAATACAATTTGTGTATTCTATTGGGGTTAGTTGGTTTCCCAGGCTCTCCCTGGATGTGTGTGTGTGTGTGTGTGTGTGTGTGTGTGGCGGCAGCTCTGAGGGGGCAGGGTGACTCAAGCTCATGGGTCACTTGTTCTACAGTGGACTACTGTTGAACTTAGTCGAGTTTTACGTCTTTACCCCCGACCCTCTCAAATATCAATCAACTGTAGATAGCATCACTACCACCACCACCACCACTGACGTCTTTTATAAGCTTGGGTCTAACAACAACCACAACCGTAGCAGATGATTCTCCTCTTTCTCCCGGAGTCTTTTTGATCTTTTTTTTTGATGAGGAATGAATTCCCCCTTTTGATCAAGAGGCCAGTCAGGGGACACAAGGTTATTTACCTATTTACCTGTGACACTCTTCAGCAGGTGTCCCCAAGATCATTGAGATCCTCTGTCGTTCTCACGCTGTCAACACATGTGACAGCTTCGCCTCTTTGTACACGTCTGTCTACAGTATGTATCTGGTAACATACTGAGAAGTCGTAACATCTTCAGTCATTCAGAGCAGCAATAAACCTGGTCAACCTCCTAATATCCCGGAATACTTGAAGGTTCTCGATTAAAAGTTAAATTTTGTTATGCTAGTGTGATGGTGGACAGTTCTTCACCGTAACTTACAACACATTATTTTATCTTCCTTCCCTTGGGTACGACTGTGATTACTTGTTCAACGGTTTTACCGAGTAATTATCTATCTATCAAACACATCAAAGCAGCCCTTGGCGTTTCTTAGGATCCCCAACAAGGTTCACTAAGACGATCTGTGTCTTGTACTTTAAGAAAAAGTAGCTTGATCTTTCCTCACACCAAGACCGTCTCAGTCACACACGAGCAGTGAAACTAACTCTTCGTGAAACACTTCATAAAAGAGTTCCTTTGATTTCTCCTCAGATCTGAATAATGTCTTCCCTAGATATGAGCAGCGAATCTTGTGGTTCATAAAACACCTCGTCAAGAAGATTCCTTGATCCTCCCTAAGACGTGAACAATGTCTACCTCACACACCATCAGTGACTTTGGTTCATCATGAAGCATCTCGTCCAAAGCAATTCCTAAATCGTCCCTCAGATCTGGACCACGTCTTACCTAGCCAGGCTGAGTGAAGGCGGTGTTTCCTTTGTTACTAAGTCAAACAAGGCGCGGCTACAGTAAGTGAGCTCCTAAACTCCCCCGTCATGTTGGTACACAATGTTGAGGAAATTGGGCATAAAAAACTGTTTTCTTTACAAGCTTCCGCTAAACACCGTCACACCTATATTGTCGCACCATCAAGTATGTGGACACTGCTCATTCCCCCTCACACACATACACCTGTCGCACGTGTTGTTTACCTTATGCTAATGACCTGTTGCATCACCTTATAACGTCCCCAGGCGACACATAGCCTTACTACGACCCCAGGAGACATATAGCCTTACTATTTCCCCAGGAGACACATAGCCTTACTACGACCCCAGGAGACACATAGCCTTACTACGACCCCAGGAGACACAAAGTTACTACGACCCCAGGAGACACATAGCCTCACGACGACTCCTCATGCTTCACCTTTTCTTAGTACCTCTCCTCCTCTCCCTTCCATTACCCCCTCTCCCTTCCATTACCACCCTTATCCTATCTCCCATCCATTATCACCCCCCTCTCTCTCCCCTCCCCTACCACCACCGCCGCCTCCCTCACCGCCCATCATTATACTCAAAACGGAAATGTATAGGTTTATAAAGGTAAAAAAGAATGATAAAGGATTATGACATGTTAAAGGTGTGTGATTATGACAGGTGTTAAAGGTGTGTGTGAATGAGGGCGCCTGAAAGGACTTGTTCACTGGAAACTCTCCGCGTCAAGACTTGCAATTTTAGTCTTAAGAGAACGAGTACAAAGAGTCAGGTAAAATAAAATCTGATATTATATTGAGGATTATTATTAATGTAAGTTTAGCTTTTGGTACAATGGACAGGTATAATACATGTGTTGGTGGTAGTTAGGGTTCACCTGAAGTTTAGCCCCCTAGTTTATTTTTCATCTGATGATTAGAACACCCTAACTTTAACCTAACCTAACCTGACTTATAACCTAGCCTAACTTTAATCTAACCTAACCTGACATAACATAACCTAACCCAACCGAACATTAACCTGACCTAACCTGACATAACATAACCTAACCCTAACCTAATCAAACTTGAACTAAACTACCCCCCCCCAGGTAGTGTCAGGGTGTTTAATCACCAGGTGAAATAAGCAGTGGTACCTAACCTTCAGGTGAATCGTTGTATTAGACAAACTCTGTTCTTATTGACGTTAATAGATCATACAGACACTAGGTTGGTAATACTGAACGAAATAACACACAAAATGGTCAGATAACTGTTTTTGTTATCATTATTTTTGTTTCTTAATTCTATAAACACTATAACAAATATAAATTAAGAAAGTTCAATATATCATGAGGAAATAATATCCACCACACCAAACGAAAAAAAAAGTCTTAACCACATGATAAATTACAAACACAGATATTCACAAAAAAAAGTCGTCTGACAATGAACCAGGACCAAATCTGGAGGAAATCGGTGTGTCAGTTACGATGAGGCGGGAGAAAGGCGCCTCAACAATATCGGCAGAGGGATCACGCCGCGTGTGGTCATCAGGACGGGGGATCTAATCCTTTATTTTCCCAGAAGTGATTCGTCATTTGTTTCTCTAGCCCGGATTTTTATGTCTTCTATGATTCCTCTTCTTCGAATTCTAAATCTAGTTGAATTCTTTCTCACAACCTGTTGCTGTTGGAGTAACACTGAATATAAATGTAAATTAGGGATAATGTAGTTTAAATTATATGTTGAGGAGACTGCAGGGGCGAAAATTCAAAGAAAACATAGGCTATGATATTTAATCCCTCGAGGCTTGTTCAGACTAACAATGAGATCCAACCGCAAGAGGTCGCCTCGGAAAGGATTCTGAACCCACAAATTCCCAGGCAGATCTTCTCTTGTTTTGCTGTCGCATCAGTCATTTTTTTTCTTATGGCTTGTTCGTACCTGCTACTTATACCTGATTACACATGAGGGATTTAAAACGTTCTTTTTACTCAAATGAATAATTTTTGCTAAAATCTCAGACGTTTTTGCTGATATGATCAATTCTTTTAATTCTCATCGACACACGAACGCACTTAACTCGACGACGCTGTTCATTTTTTTTTGCCGTTCAAGTCCAATAATTTAATTCTGAACTTACTATAAAAGCCAGAGGCATTTATCGTGACGTCTTATATCTGATACTGACTTTAACACCGACGTCTTACCAAGTTTATTAATCTGGGGCGCTTTTTATTAGTTCACACACACACACACAGACACTCATACGCGCACGCGCACGCACACGCGCACGCACACACACACACACACACACACACACATGCACACACACACTCTCTCTCTTTCTTTAGCTATTTAAAATTCATGTATTTTTCTATCTCTCTTTCTCTCGCGTTCTTTTCCATTCTCCCTTCCTCTCACTTAACCTCTATCACTGCCTCCCTCAACACACACTTGTCTACGTAATTCAGCAACCATAATGATGACTAATTCAGTTATAAATAAAGAGAAGAATATTATTGACTTGGGAAACATCTACCACCTGATAATTATTAATAAGAGAAGGAGTAGGAGGAGGAGGAGGAGGAAGAGAAGAGGAAGAGAAGAGGAAGGTGTAGATATATGAGACGAATATTGCTGTAATATGTAACCCTGTACTATTTACCATTATTGATTCAGGTCTCTGTATTATATGTTATAATCATACCCCCTTTTGTCACTTGAATGTTAGTTCAGACTTTGAGCACATGCGCGCTGTACGCGCATGCGCAGATAGAGATACCCAGAGAGATTCCAAGACAGGACGCTGTTTCCCCTGTCTTAACTCCTTTTGTGTGTTTGCCCCAGAAATAGAACTTACGAACTTGACATCAGTGTGTTTCCTTCACCCCTGATTATAAGGATCACCTGAGTCTCTCCCACATGGCGCAGTGTTTAGCTGGGACATCACATTATTCAGAATTGGAGTGGACACAGAATCTCTCTCGGAGCCGCCATCTTGTCAACTCCTCCTGTAGAGTGGTTCTCAGAGCGTACCTCACAAGATATTCCTGGATTTACAGTGCAGTGTTGTGAAGTGCTTTTTCAGTGTTGTGTGTGCCCTTTAGTGTCTTTAAAGTGTTTCCCCGTGTTCCTGCACTTTTTACAAAAGAGGGAAGCCTATTTAAGACCTATGGGAGAGCTCAAGTTTTGACATCCACCCTCGTTCAGGTCTCGATTGGCACTGGCAAGTGAGCCAGCCATCCCGCGCTAGCCGCCTGCCCCGAGTACAAGCACGAACGAACGCACTAGGGTTGCTCATTTTTTCACACTTTTTTAAAATTGTGGGTGGGGGTGTTTTTTCCCATTATTTTGTTACTCCTGAATTCATTGGTGCTAGAATTAATGAAATCCAACATGTTCTAGGGGTCGCGAATCCAAATATAAAAAATGAATTTTTGCGAAAAAACGTCAAAACTCAAGCTTTTTCTCTTATAGATCAGCAATCGCGCTGCTTTTCACTACTTAACCCTAATGGCTGGCTAGAGCAGCTATTCAGCTTTCCATTGACACATAATTCGATTGCATGCACCTCTTATTTGACCTTCTAAGTCAGGTCAAAGGCTGTAGCCTACCTGCGTTAACGGAGTTATAAATTCACTAGGTTCACATTGGCAGCTTTAAAACCCTGCGCTTCTTTGCAGTGTTTTGACATGTGTTGTGTTGTTGTTGGTACTGTGGTGTTATTTTATAATTTACTCAAATCTGCTATATAGTGTGGCAGTAAATTTATGGTTATCTATTTATGTTGTATTTTCTACAGGTGATTAAATTACTCTTATGTGACCCTATTTTGTTTGCCTATTTTGTTTTATTACAAAACGTTTTTTTCTTACAGAGTTCATCTGTTTATATACATACAATCATGGAAGAGAGTGAGTCGCAGTCGGGGGAGAATGCTAAGGGGACTGTCAGGCCAACATCATCCACTACCCGTTCTGCCACTGAAATCTATCTAGTAGACCAGCCAGCATCGTCAATTAGAGGCAGTAAACTCCCGACGATGCGTCAAGTCCTGAAGTTCTTCTTTCACACAGTGAATGAATCTGGTGACAGACAGGAGACGTTTAAAGAAACAGTGAGAAACGTACTCACGTTCTGGAATTTAGCTCGCATCAAGACTATCTCAGAGAGGGGGTGCCGGGAGAAGCTGACAAGGTTATGGGAGCACTGGAGAAGTCTACAAAAAAGTCGGGACAGGGCTGCAAAGGACAAGGTTGAAAACTTCAAGTCTCAACTTGACCTGTTGTGGGACATCGGAGCACCGGACGCCGTAGAGGACATCGAGAAGAACCGGCTGCTTACACCGGCCGACAAACAACAAGACATCGCCTTCTATCAAGAACAACGCGGAGAAAGAAAAGCGTTCATGAGTGGTAACGATAAGATTTTTGCCACTAAGAAGAGAAAGCAGGAGGAACGAGTCGAGAAGCAAAGGTCGAAACAGGGAAGGTTCGCAGCCTGTGAACCAAGCAGCAGTGATTCGAGACCTCAAACCTCTGTGGTGGCTGACACCCCAACGGAAGTAGAAATGGAGAAAAAGGACACAGCGATACAACCTGGCAGGTACACATCAAAGCACCCTTATGTGACGGTTCAGCTTCCACGTCGCATTCTCCAAGAGCCAGCATTAAAGGAACTCGCTGACCGTCTTCGGATATCCAATAACGAAGTAAGTAAGTGTATCCATAAATGTGTTTGGAATGTTTGAAATTTCTGTTAATTATTTGATAAGCACTTAAACAGTCGACATTTTCTACTGACACCCTTGCCTGCTTTTGCTCGCAGATAGTTTCGGTGGTCGCAGCAGTGCTGCGCTCTGCTAACCCGCCAGGCGATCTGTCTGAGTTCCGGATCTCGAGAGAGACTGCGAGACGGGCGCGAGCTTCACACCGTCGTCAGGTAGCTGCCGCACAAAGGGAAGCCTTCACGCCTCCACCACATGCAGTGGTGCACTGGGATGGTAAGCTGATTAAGGTGAGAACACGTTTAGGTACTACATTAATATTTTACCAAAGCCTAGACTATTGTAATATATTGTTAGAAATGTATCAAATCATTAACAAAAAGCTTGGAGAAAAAGGCAGCCTTGATAATTCTTCTTTTTCTGTCTGAATTTTTATATTTCTCTCATTTCAGAACGTCGTGGGAGAAGAAGAACACCGACAGGCCATCTTCATCTCAGGGCGCGGCCATGAGGAAGGGAAGCTGCTTGCTGTCTTGCCAGTGAAGGACGGCACTGGCCTGACCCAGGCACGCGCAACAGCTCGTGCTATCGAGGACTGGAGCTGCGCTTCAAACGTCAAGGCACTGTGCTTTGATACAACGTCGTCCAACACAGGGCGAGTCCAAGGTGCGGTTGTCCATCTGGAGGCGCTGCTGGAAAAACAGCTGTTGAGGCTTGGGTGCAGACACCACGTCATGGAACTGGTGGTGAGAGTCGCTGCCAGCAACATCTTCGGCAAAACATCGGCCCATACGGACCCTCTCTTCCAGACTCTTAAGAAAAGGTGGAGTCAACTAGATCACTCTCAGTATCTCAGGCTGGACATTGCAAATCTACCAGAGTCTGACTGGCTCAGTCACCTCCGACACAGGACCGTTAGCTACCTGCTGACCGTCACAGAATGGGCCAGAGAGGATTACCGAGAAGCAGCAGAACTAACGCTCCTCGTCCTCGGTGTGAATCCTCCGCGCGGCACGCACTTTCTGCGTCCTGGCGCATGTCACCACGCTCGCTGGATGGCGAAGATCATATACTACCTCAAGATCTACATGTTTAGCCACCAGCTAGAGCTCAGCAGTGACCTGTGCGTCAAGCTGCAGAGGATGGCGATCTTTGTGTCTCTGCTGTACACACCGGCGTGGCTGAAATCACCAGTAGCCGAGGATGCGCCTGTGAATGACCTGCAATTGCATCACGAACTCCTCCGCTACAAGGCCGTGGACTGTGAGGTGGCTGATGCGGCGCTGGCGGTCGCGAGCCGCCACCTGTGGTATCTAAGGCCACAGACCGTCGTTCTGTCGCTGTGCAGCGAGAAGTTGAGTGCGGCAGAGAAAAAGGAGATGGCGACCAAATTGAGCTGCCTAGAAGAAACGAACGACTACGCCAACGACAACTTGGTCATCCAACAGACTACACGGCTTTCCGACCTGATAGATGAACGTTCATGGATGATCTTCAAGGAGCATCATGTGTGCGGCACAGCATGGCTGATGTTACCGGTGGAAGACTGGGAGAAAAACGAAGAGTTCATGAAGCGGAAAGATTTCTCCAGAAGCCTGAAGGTAACCAATGACGTGGCCGAAAGGGGAATAAAGCTTATGCAGTACTTCAATGGTTCAGTCACGAAGGATGAGCAGCAGCTGCAGGATGTCATGCAACTTGTGGAAAAGCACAGGAAGCAGATGAGTGGCTTCAGCAAGTCTGCTCTGATGCAACTGTGAGAGTTGAATAGAGGGGGGATTGAACTTTCAAATTGCATCTCATCTTAGAGTTATTGACCTATTTCAATGATGTTTGTTTTTTTAAGAGGGAAATATATCATGGAAAAGACTGTGACGGCAAAATATTGATATGTGTTTTCGAATAAATGGAAAAGTCAAAACTATGAATATTTTGGAATCTGGTTCCCTTAACGCAGGTAAAGCCTTTGACCTGAACTAGAAGGTCAACTAAGAGGTGCATGCAATCGAATTAGGTGTCAATGGAAAGCTGAATAGCTGCTCTAGCCAGCCATTAGGGTTAAGTAGTGAAAAGCAGCGCGATTGCTGATCTATAAGAGAAAAAGCTTGAGTTGTGACGTTTTTTCGCAAAAATTCATTTTTTATATTTGGATTCGCGACCTCTAGAACATGTTGGATTTCATTAATTCTGGCACCAATGAATTTAGGAGTAACGAAATAATGGGAAAAAACACCCCCACCCACAATTTTCTAAAACTGGGAAAAATTAGCAACCCTGCACACACACACACACACTCACAGACGCTCGCAGATATCTTCCATTTAAAGACGATTGCTTTTCTGCTCACTTATTAATTACAGTAATTGTGAGAGAAATAAACCAGGCCATATGGAAGATCAGGAATTTATTGGGTTTTCTTCAGATACCCAACAAGCCCAACTTCAGACGGATGTCGGTGCAGTAAGTGGACTCCAAGTGGAGCGGAAAGTGGATCAAGCGGCCCCACCCACCCTTAGCCCCCATTACACACGTCCGCAATCTGCCACAGGTGTCGACTTCCTTCATTTAATTCAGTTTTTGGAAGAAAACCGACGACAAGACGACATCAGGAGGCGACAGGAAGACGATGAACGAAGACGTGAAGAGGATCACAGACGTCAACAAGAAAATGCCAGATTCAGTGCCATTATCGAGTTGTTGGCACCTGTTACCCTTCAAGCAGCTACTACACCTGCCTCTTCGTCCACAGGTGCACCTGCAGGGTCCTCTTCAACTTCTTTGCCCCCACCACAGAAAGCACTCGCTCAGAGTCCACCGCCACTCCAAGCTGATGCCTCGTTCCAGGTATTCCGTGAATGGCGTCGGAGGTGGGACGATTATTCGATGATGGTCGATTTATCAAGGTTGCCTAGGGAGAAACAGCTGATCCAGATGAGGATGTGTCTCACCCTAGAGACGCAACGTATCCTGGAGCACACCCTGCAAATTCCCCACGACACAGACAAGACTGTGAAGGACGTCTTGGATGCTTTACAGACGCATATCAAGGGTCTCCGCAACGAAGCTCTGCGTAGGAGAGAACTTCTCAGTTGTAAGCAGCTGGAGGGTGAGTCATTTGCCGATTTTTACGTACGACTCCGACGCATCGCTGAGGAGGTTGACGTTTGTCCTGGGAACTCGCCGACTTGTGAGGAAACACAGCTGAAGATGATTATCCTCATGGGCGTGCGGGACGAAGAGCTTATTCAGAAGCTTATCTCCCTCGACACTGCCTCTTCTCTACAGGATGTTGTCACCACCTGCCGCTCTTACGAAGCCACCAGAAGTGCGACTTCTGCCATTCGTACTCCATCTAACCAGCTGTGTGCCATCTCCGCATATAAGAAGAAGAAAGGACGTGACTGGACTTCAGCCTCACATCCGACTTCAGCTTCACATCCGACTTCAGCTTCACATCCGACTTCAGCTTCTCATCACTCTTCAGCATCACTTCAGACTTCGACGCCAGGTCATTCCTGCCAGTATTGTGCTCGTCGGCATGGTTCTGAATGCCCTGCCGCTGACAGCACCTGCAATAACTGTGGCCGTCGTGGTCATTGGGCTAGGACACTGAAGTGCCCTGCCAACAACGTTCAGTGCCGCTCCTGTAGCCGCATTGGACACTATGACAAATGCTGTCAGTCAAAGAAGAAGAATAATACTACTAGCAAGTCTCAGGCGGCGAAGAACAAGCGCTGTCGTCGCGTGGGATCCTCTTCTTCCCCTGTCAGCAAGACACCTCAGCCCATCTGTGTTCACCTGTCATACGGCGACATTACTTCCCGTATCCAGATGCTTCCTGACACAGGTGCGGACGTCACAGTCATCGGCACAAGACACCTCGACATTCTGGGGATCCCTAGGAGCAGCTTGCAACCACCGTCAACTTCTACAACGCTCACCGCAAACGGTTCTACAATGGCACCTGCTCTGGGTACATTTCAGGCTACCGTCACCCTAGGTAAGCAGTCATGTTCTGCCAGGATTCAGGTCCACAAAGGTGTTCAGATGCCACTACTGTCTTATGGCCACTGTCAAGAGTTGGCCATAATATCTCCAGACTTCCCTAAGCCAATTCTAGAAATAAAACATGTCAACAGGTGCAAGGAGCTGCCCCTCCCACCCAATACGTCACCTTCTGCAGCCAGGGAGTTCTTCCTACTGCAATTCAAGGACGTGCTGGTTTCCAAGGAGGACCTCAAGACGGCTCCACTCGAGCCAATGGCTGGCTCCCCCATGAGAATTCACCTGAAGGATGACGCAGTAACCTTTCGCCATCCACACACCGCGACAGATACCCTTCGCTTTCCAGAGCCAAGTTAAGAAGCAACTCGACTCTATGGTAGCCCAGGGGATCATTAAGCCTGCTGGTGACGACCCCTCGGATTGGTGTCACCCCATGGTAGCAGTCGCCAAGAACATTACTGGAGTTCGTATCACTGTCGACCTCACCAAGCTGAATAGCCAAGTTTCCCGCCTGATCCACCCTTCACCGACACCCTTCACCGCTATACGCAGTGTGGACCCGAAGGCAAGGTACTTTACTACAGCAGATGCCTTATGTGGGTACTGGCAGATGGAACTTGTGGAAGAAGATCAGCACCTCACGACGTTCATCACACCGTACGGCCGATTTCAGCACTGCAGAGGACCTATGGGTTTCGCGGCTGCTGGCGATGCTTTCTGTCTCCGTGGCGACATGGCCCTTCAGGGTGTGGCGAACTGTGTCAAGGTCATCGACGACGTGCTCCTATATGACGAGGATTACTCCACGCATCTTGAGCGTATTCACCAGATGCTCACCAAGTGCCGCAAGTACGGGATCACCCTCAACAAGGATAAGTTTGTGGTCGCCGCACCTAGTGTGAACTTCTGTGGGTGCACCCTCTCAGGCAAGGGCATCTCGGCTGATCCTGGAAAGGTCAGCGCGATCCGGGACTTCCCAACTCCTGCCAACCTGACCGACCTCCGCTCGTTCATGGGCCTGGTAAACCAGTTGGCTGAATTTGCCCCCGACATCGCCGCTGCAGCACAGCCCCTACGCCCCCTGATGAGCCCCAAGAGAACATTCACCTGGACAGCTGACCATGATGAGGCATTCCGCCGCGTCAAGACAGCTCTCCTTAGCCCACCTGTTCTCGCTTCCTTCGACCCGGCCCTGCCAGTTGTCCTCCAGACTGATGCCTCTCGCCTCTACGGGATTGGATACGCTCTGCTACAGGACCACGGCAATGGACGCCTTCGTCTGGTTCAGTGTGGCTCTCGGTTTCTCACTGACGCCGAGACTCGCTACGCCACCATCGAACTGGAGCTGTTAGCCACCGTCTGGGCCATGTCCAAATGTAGGTTGCATCTGATCGGCCTACAACACTTCAACCTCATGACGGATCATCGGCCACTCATCCTGATCCTGAACCACTACTCCTTGGACGCGGTCGAGAATCCCCGCCTCCAACGCCATTCAGGAGAAGATCTCGCCCTACCTCTTCACAGCTGTGTGGCGTGCTGGCAAGCTGCTCTGCATCCCTGATGCTTTGTCACGAGCCCCAGTCAGCCACCCCACACCAGAGGACGAGATCGCATGTGCTGATGCTACTGCACACCTCAGGACTGTAGTGACCGTGAACGCCGTCATCTCAGAAGAGTCTCCACCGCAGGACGCCGACAGGACTCTTCAGGAACTCCGAGCCGCGGCAAGAGCGGACCCTTCGTACATCCGTCTACTGAACTGCGTGACCTCGGGATTTCCCTCCAACCGGTACGACTTACACAGCTCTTTACTCCCATACTGGAAGATGCGGGACGACCTCTATGCTGATGGCGACCTCGTCTTGTATGGAGCAAGAGTTGTGGTTCCTGCCGCCCTCCGCCGCCGCACCCTAGCCCACCTGCACGACAGCCACAGGGGTGTGGAAGCTACGAAGCGCCAGGCGAGACAAGCTGTTTTTTGGCCAGGCATCGACTCCGACATCGCTAGTTCCGTTCAAGCCTGCGAGCCATGCCAGGTGCTGCAGCCTAGTCAACAGCAGGAACCCCTCATGAACAACGACAACCCTACGAGGCCCTTTGAGTCCGTCTCTGCGGATTTCTTCGTTGTGGCGGGAAAGTCCTTTCTCGTCATCGCCGACCGGCTCTCAGGTTGGCCTGTTGTCGTTCCCTGCGGAGGCAACACTACTGCCTCTCATACAGTACGTATGTTCTGTCGCTACTTCCGGGAAGTTGGTGTCCCTCTCCGCCTGAGGACTGACGGCGGGCCCCAGTTCACCAGCAACGACTTCCGGGACTGCATGGAGCGATGGGGAGTTTATCATGTGGTGTCCTCGCCTCATTATCCCCAGTCCAATGGACATGCCGAGGCTGCCGTAAAGTCCGTCAAGCATCTTATCCTCAAGACGGCACCCCCAGGCAACATTGACTGTGAGAAGTTTGACCGGGGTTTATTGGAATTGCGGAATACCCCCAACCTCACAGGTCGCTCCCCAGCACAGATGTTATACGGCCACCCACTATGGTCATGTGTCCCTGCCCATCCTGAGTCCTTCTCGAGGGAGTGGCAGGCCAAGACCGAGGACTGCGATCGTCGTGCAGCCGCCCGTGCTGGCCAGGTAAGGGCACAGTACGATCAGCACGCCCGACCCCTTCCCAGGTTAAGTATCGGGCAAACAGTTCGGATTCAAGACCCGACGTCTCACCGCTGGGACAAGGTCAGGGTTGTCATGGGCTGCGGCAAGACCAGGGATTACGAGGTCCGTCTCCCTAGTGGTCGGGTATGGTGGCGGAATCGCCGCTTCCTTCGTTCAGTACCGTCCCCTATTAGTGAACCCCTCCCCCACATCCCTGTGAACCCTTGCTTGGACGAGAAAAGTAAGTCCTCATTCAGTGACCCCCCAGTTTTCCCACGTCACTCTCAAAGGCTCCTGGAAAAAGAGTCCGCTCGAGATTGCACTACGAGCGTGAGGGGGAGGGAGGTGTAGATATATGAGACGAATATTGCTGTAATATTTAACCCTGTACTATTTACCATTATTGATTCAGGTCTCTGTATTATATGTTATAATCATACTCCCTTTTGTCACTTGAATGTTAGTTCAGACTTTGAGCACATGCGCGCTGTACGCGCATGCGCAGATAGAGATACCCGGAGAGATTCCAAGACAGGACGCTGTTTCCCCTGTCTTAACTCCTTTTGTGTGTTTGTCCCAGAAATAGAACTTACGAACTTGACATCAGTGTGTTTCCTTCACCCCTGATTATAAGGATCACGTGAGTCTCTCCCACAGAAGGGAAGAGGAAGAGAAGATTGAGAGGAGTCATGCTTTCACTCCCTTTTACTATTCTCCTCTTACCCCCCCCATCCCTCTGTCTATAGCCCCTACCTTTCCTCTCCCTCATACCTCCTCTTCCACCACCTCCTCTTCCTCTTCCTTCTCCTCCCCTCCCTCAACAACCTACTTAGCCACGGGTGATTTAACTACAAAAGACACACTGAGTCTAATACCGCACCTTTTTCTCACGCGCCCGACGCACTCCGCCGCCCTACGAAATCTCACCCTTGTGTATGGCCGTCATAGTACCGATTTTCATACGTAAAACTGCGCCTTAAGGATTTTAGTGACCTAGAGGTAAAATCTTTCTTACTTAACTCGTCAAAACGACCTCGATGTCAGATGGCCCTCGGTGGGAAGGACGATCGCCGGTGACATTGATCATTATGTACTTGTGGTCGTAAGGGTGAATCTACTGGACAAGGAAAGGGGGTTTTCTCCGCCCGTCTTCCACTCACCAGGTGACCAATCACCCACCTGGCCCACCATGCCGCGGCGGATCAAAATAATTTACAGATTCAGGGAAAATCGTTTGAGTTATATCAGAGAGCATTAAGAAGCTACAGTCATGGTGGCCCGCCCAGGGGGAGGAGGGGCCCGGCACACCTGACTGGGGAGGGGGGGATGGCAAGGGGACCATAAGACAGGGGGCCCTATGAAAGGGACCCACATGACAGGTGGGTTATATGACAGGGGTCCCACTCGAGAAGGGGCCATATGACAGAAGGCGACATGACAAGGGGATACATGACAGATATCTATATTAAAGGCTTCCTCATGACGTCTAGCCACATGACAAGACCGACAAGAGAGGGTCTACCTATCATGAACCCGACATGATAGAGGGTCGTGACTCATCCTAGTGTAAAAAATCATACTACAAGGAGTGTATAAAAAATTAATCATACATATAATAATGGATGCCCCATCATGTACGAGGATGGCTGGCACTTGGGCCACCTCGGCGTCAATTTGTTTAAGATGTAGAAGCTATTGCCAACACAACAACCACACCCTAAGTTAACGAGCTGCATGACCCAGTGTCAAGGAATAGTCCGAGAAGACCGGACAACCCGTCAACTGCACTGGCTAACCATTACCCCGGAACACGGTTCGCAAATCGATTAACATCCAGGTTCCCAATTACTGCTGGGTAGACAGAGGCAAATGGCGTAAAGAAATTTGTCCATAATTTCACCCTGCTTGGGAATGGAACCCGGGATCACTTGCTTGCAAGGCGAGCATGCTCTCGCTCTCTCTCTCTCTCTCTCTCTCACACACACACACACACTTTTATCTTCAGTTCCCATGGAGTAAAGGCGTACAGTATACTTGAAACCTCTGGGCTGCCTGGGTCGACCTGCCCCCCCCCCTCCTCCCCCATCTACTCCTTCCCACCGGGATTTATCAACATCCTCCTCCCAACTATGCAGTGCAAAGATTGACAATTTCAACTCGAAAAAATGGAAACAAGTATAAGACAGTAACAAGTCAGTGCTCCTCGGCCAGTGATCACGGCCCACACAAACCTCACCACCTCAAGTATGAGCCATACTCTCACCACCACCAACACTGGATGAGAAATCAAGTCTCCCAGCTACACCAAGAGAGAGAAATGGGTATTCGCAACTACATCAGATGAGAAACAAGACTTCTCTCCAACACCCTGTATAAGCTGAGAGACCAAGGCTACCAGGACCACGTGAGGGGTGTAAAAAAACCTGCGCATATTGTGACCAGCAGGAGAAAGGGGGTGACCAGGACTGCCCTTGACACTGTGGGGATGATCTTGTCGGCGCCACTATCAAGTCATAAGACAGTTTACAAGGCCTACTATAGCCTATTACTTCCACATCTGTAATCAATTTGTATGTTCACTCCTTCATATTTACTTTCTTTTGGTAATGAAAACTTTGGTCCATCAAGTTGACCCCACATGTTTAATGTATATTCTCAGACCATTGGATATCGTTAATTATTATTAATATCGCACACACACACAGACACACACACACAACATGCCTCCTTCATGTGTACAGGTAAGAGGTCGAGAGATGTTTGGTATCAGATCACCTGGAGACAAGGTACAGGTAAGTATGAAGACGAGCATCATGCCTGTCAACGTAACACACTATGACCTGTCTCCTGAGAATCTGACGGATGTGAGGTTTCTGTCTGTCTGTCTGTCTGTCTGTCTGTCTATATGTCTCTGGAAATGTGCATATCTTCCCGTCTTTCTCTATGTTTCATTGTGTATTTTGTACGTTCTGTCTTCCTGATTGTTTACCTGTACGTTTCCTGTTTGTATGTACATGTGTTCCTGTTAGTTTGAATGTATGTATGTATCCTTGTCTGTCTTGACGTGTATGTTTCACTGTCTGTGTCTGTCTGTCTGTCAAGGATGAATGTCGTCATGGTTATCTCTCTCTCTCTCTCTCTCTCTCTCTCTCTCTCTCTCTCTCTCTCTCTCTCTCTACGCCTTTTCCTTTGCTTTCTTCTCTCCCCCTCTCTCTTCCCATCTCATTGTCCCTTTCCTTCAATTTACTCCCTTACCCCTCCTCCCTCAAACTCCCTCTTTTCTTCCCCCCTTTCCCTTTCTTCCCTTCCACTCTCTCTCCTCCCCCTCCCTCTCTCTCCCCCCTCCCTCTCACTGTCTAGGGGGCTGGGAAGGTCGTTAGAACTCCGCTATGCATGTACAAAAAACTACCTTTGTTCTACCAGCCCAAACTGCGAGGTTTTCGGCCACGGATGACAGGAAGAGTCGCGTTCCGTATTCCAGAAATGCGTGTCTCGTAACGCCCCAAGGAACCGAGAATTTTAGGGCGAAAAACTGGAAATTGTTATGACGGTCATCTGATGGTGTGTACGAGAGGCCCCTTCCTTCCTTCCTTCCCCCTTCCCTGTTCCCTTCACCTACTGTGTACCTCAGCCCTGATCACCCTGTGTGTGTGTGTGTGTGTGAATGGGCTGCTTGTCCAATTAACCAGTCCGTTCACACATATTTATATTTGGGTTTTAAGTAACGAAACCCAAACGGTAGTTCCTTTGTTTTATTATAAAAGGTTGTAGATATAATTCCTGAGTGTATATCAACCGTAAGTCTCACTGTCTAGGAGTGAATGAGAAGGGGACGGCGTTTATGTATAATAAACGTTAGGTCACGTCCTTACGATATGAGTTGAGGTGAGCTACTGAAGCTTAAGGGCATCGCAGTGCGTGCTTACAGAAATGCTGAGCTATGGGTCTCGCCCTCTTGGGTGAGTTGCCCGCTCACGTGTCCATCTCATGTCTTACTCATAGACAGTGGAAAGTTACAGGGTGGTGAATCTGAATATAATATCAGATGTATTGACCCATTTATATAATACGTTCTGTTGATGAGACAGGGGCCTATTACATCGCTCGGTCACCTACCAGCCGAGCTCCGTGAGGCCTAAATAACTCACAGAGTACAGTACATCCTAGACAACCCTAACCATGTTATAAACAGATATGTAGACACTAAGCTGGGGATATTACTGTAGGGGTATTCTCTACTACAGGGGACCTAGACTTTTGTGTCGTACGGGTTAGTATGTTATGAACAATGTTGAATTTGGATGATACTGCCCGGTAATAACAGAACAGGAACATTATTGCCAGAATTAACAGAATAGAGGGAATCGTAAGACTTGGTAGTGCAAATTCCCGTCACAGGTAAAATGGCAAGTTATTATTCAAATCAGCAAAATGTGTCTCGTTCAAGAAAGCTAAAACTTTTAATTTCTCTGATACTATTTGAATATCCTTGATAGTGAAATTCATTATAGGAAGTGGAATTAAAGCAGACTTGAGTTTTCGATTTAACGCAAAATGCTAATGAGTAGGCAAGGTCCGTAATGTACTACAAGTGATTTCACAGTAATCAGGAGCCTTGTAATGCCCTTTCACGACTAGCTGCTTAACACCATTTTGGCATTTTAAAATTACAGTAGTGAGATTTGGAAAGAACAAATACAGCACATTGTGAAGGTGAGCTTGGAACACAGTCTTTAGACTAACTGGCCTATAACTGCATTATGCTAACGCTGTGCGTACATTTGGTTGTGTGACTGCCAATTCACATATTCCCTCTGCAGCAGGAATAAATGCAAACATGTAGGCTGGACATACGTGTAGGTGTAGATAAGACGACTTACACCGTGACAGTACCTCAGAATCCTCTATTGATAACAATGAATATTCTTCATCTACTAAGAAAAGTTCTTTAGGCCTATCTAGGGTATACAGTGTGTCGTTCACAAACCAGGGGAAGGGTTCTAAATGCCATGCATTAAACTCATGTTGCCCTCGCATAGGAATGTGGATCAGAATTGCATTGTGCGTGAGGGTTGACTCCAACAGCGGGTAATAATAGTGAACCTCATTGTCATTGAAAATAGGAGTTAAATGATACTGCAACTTGGCTATTTTTAAAGCTTCAAGAAGCGTCTGCACAGGCACAAGCTTCGCGTCCACACGTCCTATCCCGGCATCTACAATGCTGTCTATTAGTTCATTTTTAGAGGTTACAATTTTATGAACTGAAATTTCAGCAGCATGCAAATATTCTGTGAAGTAAAGGAGCCATTCTAACGTCGGGATTGCTTTCTGTAACCTAGTAACAATCCTCGAAACTTGGTTAGACTCCATTATGATTGCATTAACCTTTGATTCTAGAGCAGTAATCGCGTGAAAGGTTTGAGAAATAACACGATTCTGTTGAGATACAGCTTGAACGACAACGTCCATGAAACTATTGTCGAATTCATCGAAGCTGTGCTGAGACCATGAAGAATGTCCAATGCTGATTGTAGTTGGCCGTCGACGTTTTCCATCTGACGCGAAAGTACGAGTTAACTTCTACTCGCAGAACGTAGTTTCATACAATAGTCATTTGGGACATTTTGCTTCTGAACAGTCTGTAAGGATGTATCAATCACATTATCATCAACTGGAGGTAAGACATTTATCTGGGTCTTCTTCAAACGATCCGCGTGCACGACATCTGCGATCTGTGCATTAGGCTTCCATATTTTGAATTTGTTGCCTGCTTCTTTTGAGATTATGCGGAATGGACCAGAAAATTTCGCCGAAAGTTTGGAGTTCCTTTCAGGTTCCTGTAACATAACAGCGTCCCCAACGTTCAGTGCGATAGGTTTAGCATGTTTATGTTGTTTGATGATCATTTCGGCGCGTGACGCCGCTAGCTGTGATCGTACTTGGTTATGAATTTCTGTAAAGACATGAATTTGTTTTGCCGCAAAATCATCCGTATTATATACCGGGTATGGCGCCTCTGTAAGGATGTCGTAAGGCAGGCGTTTATCTGTACCATAGACAATATAGTAGGGTGTTTTGCCCGTAGAGCTATTAACTGACCCATTAATAGACGCTGCAACCTGCGGTAACCAATCCTCCCATGCGTATTGAAAACCACTAACAATTGGACGCATGATTTCTAGGATTTTACGATTGGTTCTTTCAACAAGGCCATTAGCCTGTGGATGATAAGCTGTCACAAAAGTTTGTTTAATTCCATATTGTGCACATATATGCTCTATTAGCTCATTCTTGAACTCTGTTCCATTGTCAGAGAGTAGAACTTTAGGCGTAGTATATGGACATATGAGATTCATCACTAATGCATAGGCTACTGCTTCGGCCGTTTTGCTTTTTAGTGGGACCAAGACCACGAACCTGGAAAAATGATCCACACACACTAAGACGTATCCTGATCCCTGATGACTCATTGGGAGTGTAACACATCAACAGCGACTGTGTCAAACGGACGTCTGGTGTAGGATATTGTAGAATCGGGGCAGGTGATCCTGTTGATCCTTTATGTTGAGCACATGCCAAACAATTAGCTATGTGTAATTCTATGTCTTTCTTCATAGTGTTCCAGAAATACTTCTTTCGTAAATCCGCTAAGCATTTATCACGACCTTGGTGACCTGCTTGTGGGACATCGTGGAACAATGTCATTACTGCTTTGCGCAACGTGTCAGGTACGACTATTTGAGACACATTACCCTCAGGAGATTTTCTCGTCCTATGGAGTATGTTATGTCGTAATTCAAACTGACTTAAGGGAAGAAATAACTTGGGGAGTTTAACATCCTCGCCCGATTCGAGAGCAAAAATAACAGCTGGCCAATATGGGTCGCGTCGTTGCTCATCTTCCAGCTGCGAAAGAGTGAATGTTGATACAGGCATAACTGGTGCTATATTTCTTGACAGAGCGTCGGCGACAACATTCGCCCTCCCAGGTAAATACCTAAATTCGGGGTCAAACTCTTGAATTGTCAGATACCAGCGTGCTAATCTGCCTGATAAGTTTCTGCCATGGAACAGTTCGGTGACTGCCGCATGATCAGTAAAAACAGTTATCTTGTAGCCAAAGATAATGTCTTTGAACTTCTTAAGTGCCCACACAACGGCTAACGTTTCTAAATGCGTCACCGAATAACGTGTTTCAGCATCGATTAGTTTGCGACTTGCAAATGCTATCACTCTAAACTTCCCACGCGTGTCCTCTTGCATGAGCACTGCTCCGATTCCAATTCCGGAAGCGTCAGTACAGAGAGTGAAAGGTTGAGTGTAGTCTGGGAATGCTAGAACCGGGGCATTGGTTAGCGCTGTCTTCAATGCCGTAAAACTTTCTTCGTGTTCAGCATCCCATATAAACACTGCATCTTTTTTTGAGCAACCTCGTTAGGGGCGATGCTAATGTTGCATAGTCCTTGATAAAGGAACGATAATAACCAGATAATCCGAGAAAGCTACGCACATCATCATTTGAGGTAGGACGCGGGAACTGAGATACAGCTTTAACTTTATCATTAACTGTGTGTATGCCCTCACCGTCGACTACATGACCAAGTAAATGGATTCTGGATTTTAAAAACTCGCACTTTGAGAGTTTTATTTTGAGGCCTGCTGTGGAAAGTTTGGCCAAAACTTCAGGCAGTTTTATCAGATGGGAATCGACGTCCTTACTGATTACTATTAGATCATCCAAATAAGCGCAGACTGTGTTACCAATTAGTCCGGCAAACAGGGTATTGATCATTCTTTGAAATGTTAGTGGGGCATTTCTGAGACCAAATGGCATTCGTAGAAACTCAAAGTGGCCTAGAGGCGTGCTAAATGCCGTGATTTCTCGTGATTTTTCATCGAGTGGTATTTGCCAATACCCACTAAGCAAATCTAAGTTGCTAAATACCGCATTATCCTTGCCTAAGGATTGCAATATGTCACTTAAGATAGGCATTGGGTACCTATCAGGGATTGTTTGATCATTTACGCGCCTGAAATCTATGACAGGGCGCCATCCACCATCCTTTTTCGGGACGAGGAATAATGGGCTATTAAAGGGGGATTTTGAGTGTCTAATGACATTCTCATCTAACATACCCTGTACCATATCTTGCACTACAGCGCGCTGGCTATGAGGTAGTCTATAAGCTGGTATGTAAATAGGGTTGGTTCCTTCCTTTAACGCTATATGATGGGATGTTAAATCTGTCTGACCTAGCGTTTCCCCTGGCAAGGCTACTATATTTCTGTAGTCGGCAAGCAGCTCTAACAGGCGTGTCTTGCCCTGTGGATGATCGATCACCTTAACATGTGGTGCTATTTGATCTATCCTGGCCAGTCGAGTCTGTTGGCGATTCGCAACAATACTTCGAATTGGGAATTTATTTGGTTGCACTTCGACATTGCTGTGATATCTAGAAAATCACACAAATAACATCCTTTCTTTAATTTCTTGATAATGTGAAATTGCTGCCGCAATCCCGTAGACTTGTGTGTGTGTGTCCCACAGTAGACACAGCTGATTCCAAGGTCCGGTGACTGGGTCAATGTTCACAAAAATCCTGAGTACAGCAAACCGCCGCTAATGGTCACACTAGGTCATCCACAATACCATACCTCAGAATGCTGAGACCATCTCTCAGACCGGATGTGTCATCATCACTAGGGTGGGTGCTGGGTGCTGGTAACGGGGGGTTGTTCACTCCATACGAAAGAATTTTGTTGACAGGATGTTGATTGATGAGTAGTCACAACAACTGCAGTCACGTCCTGTCACACCCTGGGCAGTGAACGAATCATTTGCAGAAACTAATGTTCACTTCAGCTCACAGGATTGTTGCGTTGGTGAATTCCTCATTCTGGTAATGGAGAGTACTCTTCAAAATTGCAGGTACTATCTTCCAACTCTTGCTGCTGTAATCACGCTGGGAAGGTGTGTGGTTGAGGTCGAGAGGTATCTCTAACGCATGATCCGCCTTCCTCTTAATAGGATTGGTAGACAACACTTTCGTCCTAGCGGTGAGCATAGGTTTAGAATGACTCATTGCTGTGTAGGAAACACCTTTAAACGTAACACTATTATTAAGTGGATGAACATCTATCATGTTCTTTCGAAGAGTTGGTAGACCAAGTAACCCGTCAGCTGGCAAATTGAACTGCTGAACTATATAAAAGTCCGCGTAGAAGGGCGTACCACGTCTTGAGAATCTGAGTGGTAACGTCACCATTCCTTTGATGCTTAGCTGAGTACCTGAAACTCCTTCGAGCTCAGCGTTACTAGGCCTCCATTTGAATTTGCGGTGAGGGAATTTACGTTGTAACTCGTGATATGATGTCAAGGCCAATACATTAGCGCAAGCACCTGTGTCTATATCAAGAGCCAATCTGGTATTATCCACTCTCACCGGCACTGACAACACTTCCACTTTGCTGAGCGCCGCTACTAATGAGGCCGTTATAGAAGTGCTGTGAGGAGGGGTGGGAACAACCCTATCTTTCCCTCTCCGTGCTGTGGTGTGCGCTGGTCTTCCCCCGATGACTTGTCCTGGGGACGTTTCTGCTTGCGCCTATACGACACCTCCGTTTCACTTAGGTCCACTCCCCTAGCCTTTATTAGTATATCGCACTCATGTCAACTATGAGATGTCGATTTGTGAAGAGCGCACCATTTGCGCGTTTTCTGGGTAGGAGGAGGTGCTGCTTTGGCTCCCTCTCTGTTTGACCTTGAGAATGGCTTTGCACCGGGTGTGGCCTTAAAATTAGCACTATTACCTCGGAGCTGAAAACAATCTTCCATTACGTGGCCACGTTTATTACAATGTGCGCACCGTAACGATGTTTTCTGTTTATATGTTAGGCGGGGAGGAGCGATCGGAGCTAAGTGTGTCGCATAAGGAGTCTGGGAGTGAGGCATCTGTGGCATCTGAGACGGCTGGGGTTGTGGTGACGTCACTGAGGGCTGCGCCAGTAAGGGGCCCGTAGCCTGGGGACAGAGCTTGTTTGCGTATTCCACCATATCCAAGGGTGGTTCATACTGTACTTCCTGTGCCCGGCTATATAAGGGAACACGGACGGAAAGAAGAAAACTTATTAGTTCTATCAATGTTTCCACATTGTCGGATGGCATATCACCCCGTGAGTTGTACCAGCCTGAGGACCGGAAGGTCGCTTGCATGTCCTGGCGAACCTCGCCTGCAATGTCAACAGCGTCAAGAGGCGTTACGTTTCGTATACCTGGAATACAGTGATCCAACCATCTGAAGATCCATTGCAGTTGGCCCAGCTGTGACCTACCCCCAAAAATCCCAATTAACGTTCGCTTGAACTTTTCATAGTCAGGGGTTTGTAAACCAAACGCATTTAAACGACTGCCTGCATAGGAACCCTGCGTTATATGGGAACGTACATACTGTATGCTTTCTTTTCTTCGTCAGTCGTTATGTGACTATTGCGCATGCTATCTTCACATGCACGAATAAAATGTGCGACCCTATAATCGTCTTGTCCCGTGAAATTTCGAACATAGTCGCCGTGCTGCATGATATTAATAACATTATCAGCTTTAGGTGTGGTAGTAGTACTGGTGTGAGGGTTAGAGGACGCCATTGTAGTGTTAGTATTAAGCAAGTTAGTATTCTTACTCTTAACAGAAGGCTGGGTTAATAAGGTTGTTACCGATTTAGCAACAGACACACTATCACCTGTAACAGGGGTAACTGCTTAGTATACTTAGGTGAGGTACTATAGTGATTACCAGACCGTAGGGTACAACGGTTTAAGTCGTCAAATGATTCGTCTATAACTTTCTCACTACTTCCTACCGAATCATTTAACTGTGTTCCATACTCAAAATCTATGGCAGTCTGGGCTTGATCATCGATGAGTTGGTTATCAGCAAACAGTTGAGCTAGGCGTTCGATTTCATCTACATTAGACATGGGAAACTTAGAAATTATCTATTAGCCCCCTTGGGTCAATGAATACTTAACAGTAAGTAGATCACTTGCCTCTCATTTACAAGACAAATGAATATGAATTGTAGTTAATTATTAAACTATCAATAAGTAGACAGACACTTACAAACTACTGTAAATTATAGGATTTCAATACATTAATCTTACATTCGACACTTTATCATTGAAATAATCCTATCCGACGAACCTATGGGTGTGAAGATATCTCTCGAACGTGTTCATGTGTGTAGAATTATGTAATTTAAATACCTATTTATACAGAGTAGTTAGTCTGTATAGAAAATGTGATCCGTCGACGAGTCCTGAGTCGAGTGGGTGGAGTGTGGGCGGGGCCTCTTCCTAGGATGCGTGCGCTGCTGCTGGTTTCCTTGGCAACGAGAAGACGCTTCTGCTTTGGTGAGAGACGAGTCCACTTGAACTAGATGAGTTCCTCCTGCGGCGATCAGAAAACTGCTGATGATTGGTTATCACACTGGTCGTTGCTGGGTCGCTGGCGAAACTGCCGTGTGCCAAGTCTTCACAGTCCACCTATATATGGAGATCTGTATGATGACACCGGAATTCGTAATTCGCGCTGACGACACAACAATACTGCTCAGTTGTTAGTGAAATACCAATTGTAGACCAGGCTACGAAACTTTTTTTCAACACTGCAACACTGTAATGTCTAAGGAATGCTGAGTGGAGTCTATCTCAACAGGCTCAATCTGGATATGTACCAACAGGCTGTAATATATGTATATTACGAATTCTGCACGTATTTGTATGTGACAGAGATAAGGAGCTCTCACTAAATATCGTCTCAATACGGGATATAGTTTTAAACACTCGGATTATGTAACGCGTCACTGCTGTGTGGTTTCTTGTTTTTCACAAAACACAGACGCATGATACGACTACCAGTTTGAAGAATCCGTACACACCGCTTGCCACCTATATGAATCGGCTGCTTGTCCAATTAACCAGTCCGTTCACACATATTTATATTTGTTTTTTAAGTAACGAAACCCAAACGGTAGTTCCTTTGTTTTATTATAAAAGGTTGTAGATATAATTCCTGAGTGTATATCAACCGTAAGTCTCACTGTCTAGGAGTGAATGAGAAGGGGACGGCGTTTATGTATAATAAACGTTAGGTCACGTCCTTACGATATGAGTTGAGGTGAGCTACTGAAGCTTAAGGGCATCGCAGTGCGTGCTTACAGAAATGCTGAGCTATGGGTCTCGCCCTCTTGGGTGAGTTGCCCGCTCACGTGTCCATCTCATGTCTTACTCATAGACAGTGGAAAGTTACAGGGTGGTGAATCTGAATATAATATCAGATGTATTGACCCATTTATATAATACGTTCTGTTGATGAGACAGGGGCCTATTACATGTGTGTGTGTATGACTTGCGCCTATGTATTAATTGTATGTATGTATTTTTAGGCTGGCAATAAATTATATCCATAGTACAGAGAATTATACAGTCTTTTGAACCTTATATTTCGTGTGAGCTGACGACACATCACATTCCAACCTAGTTATCAGAATGTAATGGGAAATTTATACATATAGATAAGTTATATCCCATTTTTTATTTATTTATACTTGTTTATGTTTGTATGACTTGGTATAATTTCTATTAGTTGTTATATGTGTTGAGTTTTATAGCTGGTGGTAGGTGATATAAACCAGTGGATTCTATGTAATTTATATCCTTCATTAACTTTATATTTTCCATTCGTCATGTTTATTCCCTTCTTTCATATTGTTATTTTATCTTGTGATTTAACTCAACAACTATTATTATAAACTACCGTATTTATTTACCGTTGTTTATACGCTATGTTAGGCTATATGTAATCTGGGTTATATTGTATTTCTGCTGTGTTGTTATTTCTGTCACGTTATTACAGAGCTGAGTCAATAATACTCGACTCCAGCAGCTGTAGCCTTAGCACCACTTACTCACGCACTCACTCACCCACCCTCCCCCTCATGTCAAGTCTCCTACGTCAAGGAAAGAATCCAGTAAAACCTCACACTTTACGACGTCGCCTGATCCATTTTTCACACTTCCTCACGCTGAAACACTCGGCCGACAACTGGGTCATTGCCAGGTAAACACAATAAAGGGGGTCATTCGGTTTTATCACACTTACCTGGGGACATTATTAACCGTGGTTCAAGCGCCCGACACCGTATAAGGTAGTGGCCCTGTGCTACGAGTGATTATTGATTGGCAGGGGCAGGAAATTATATATCAACTATTTGTAGGTCCAACTAAGTGTTTCAACTCCCTGTGATTATTAATATCAAAGAGGATTTCATTCTAAGGGAGCGATGAATAAATATCACAGCTAAAAAATTATCACGACTTTACTTCATGCAATGCCAAAAAAAACGCGAACGGAAACGACAAGTCAATACCAGTAGCACAGAAATCAATGGAACAAATGTTGATAATGTCAGTCGTCAAACAAACCAACATAATTCACGATTTTATACCCCAACACTCAGTACCTGTTCTGTATTATACTCCAGGTGATGTGGACCTGGGAATCAAACAGGTGTAAACATTCTTCCTTACATATACACTGAGGCACACACAATATTTACTGAGACACACACCATATACACTGAGGTACACACACTGCGACACACCTTACACACTGAGACACACACCTTATACACTGAGGCACACACAATGTTTACCGAGACACACACACCATACACACGGAGGAACACACACACTGAGACACACACACACCATATATACTAACGCATACACACTGAAACACACACATCATACACATTGAGGTACACACACTGCGACACACCTTACACGCTGAGACACACACCTTACACACTGAGACACACCATACACACTGAGATACACACACTGCGACACACACCATACACACTTTGTACTCGGAATCCTACGACACAAAAAACTATCCATACATCAGTAGTCATATATCAGCAAAAATCAATTAATAAAATCAAATAACAACTAAAAATAAGAAATATGTTAGTAAATAAATAATATATAAATTGAAGGTGAAAAAATAGGGTTTTTTGTACCTATAACCAACCTAAAATAGGAAATAGGTTAGTAAGGAAATAGCATGTAAATAGGAGGTAAATCATAGGCGGAAAATGTACCTATAATCCCACGGTGACACCTGCTGGAATTATCATTGTAACAACAGCCGTAATGAATCAGCGTGACTGTGTACCTGGTCATTGTTCCAGAGTTCAGGTGCCTGTGTTGATCACCTGTGAAATTGATATGCATGATTATAGCTGGCCCACAGTGCATGACTTACGTGTGTGTGTGTGTGTGTGTTCATTCCCTCTAGCTGCGTTAGTCAGTTGTATGTGTGCCTTACTTAAGTAACCTACTGTGAAAATATCCCTTGTTCCCCATCTTCACCCGATAGCGGAGAGGATAACAGGTACAATCATGCAAATGATCATACAAACATGAAATTGGGTATGGACATTTAATATGGGTTACTTATTAAATCTATCCGATTGGACATTCAAAATTCCAAGACGGCGGCCATTTTCCATGATGGCCGCCAAATTTGTCTACTCGAAAATATTTTTTTTACATATAATGACTTATTAGTGGGCACTCTGAGCACATAAGGTGTCTACTCCTCTGTTTTAAAGCATGCTGGAACAGATTATGATTGTTTTGGAACCCTTAGATATGTTTTTTATGCATAAAGTAACGGTTCTACACATACTTTTACCTCTTCATAAAAATAAGTGTAAGCGATTCTTAGTTAAACAATGAGAAACATGTTTATGTCTTGCTCATATCCTTGGGAGATATTGTTATAAGAATTTTTTCATATTTACAGCTGCTGGCATGTGCAGCCACACAGAGCTGTACAAGTGAGACCAGAGCGGATACCTTTACATCACTGTCCACAGTCTTTCTTGTAGGAACACTTGGTCAGTTCTTGGTGGAAGGTCTATCCAGTGTAATTGCCACACATCTTTCTTTTTCCAGCCTCAGTTAGCAGGACTCGGAATGTCTGTTTGGGCTCCAGCTGCCTGACCCCATATCATTCCACCTTGATAGGCTGCACCGTGTTGGTGGAATTGCATTATATGATCTCCCCTTGCGAGAAAATAAATCAAGTCTTGCCACATAAAGCTGGACTAGACCTGTCATACATCACCACCACAAACCTTTCCAAGACACTGAGGTCTTCTTCACTCACTGATGTACGACACTGACTGAGTTTGGTGAAGGTACTGGAGACCTCGTTATACACAGTCCATGCTTGTCACGCAGTCTTTTTACCTTTACCACGGAAGGCTGACACATCACAACCACGGATAACGCATAACGTGAAGAACAGAAACAATATGTGACCGATGGATGGAACAATTCAAATAACAGGAAGAACATAGTATGAACAAGACGATAAAACAATGTGACGAAGAATAATAATTTATAGCCAACTCGAGATAGAACAATGTGCTGGCCAGGAAGAACATCATGTGAACAGGACACAACCAGACCCCCTAAAAATCTTGGTCATTGTTGTGTTATGTATAAAAAAATATTTTTTTTCCCCAGTCACCTACCCTACCAGTCACCTCCCCTACCAGTCACCTACCCTGCCAGTTACCTCCCCTACCAGTCACCTCTCCTCTTATTCAAAATCACATTCCCAGTTTTCACAATTACACAAACTCTGATATAGTATTAGAGGTACAACAGCCACTCGAATAAAAGCGATATTTAGCGAATTGTTTCTACTGACGACAGGTGACCCCGCTTGTCTGACGTGTCAATGATCATTTTTCTTTTGGTTTATGCCTCGTTATTTCTCTGCCCATCATGACTGGCCCTGAGGACGGAGGATAACATAGCTTTACCTTACAGTGTCTAGGGACCAAGTGTGTTATAATACTAAACTTCCTCGATGGTCTAATTACGATAATGATGATATTGTTAATTTCTAAATTGTTATTATAATAATGTTCCTCAACATATTCACTATTATCATCATTACTTTCGTTTTTCATTACCATCACAGTAGTGTTGGTTGTGTCAGGACCCCCCCCCCAGGCCAGTACAAGGGGGGAGGGGGAGGGGGGGGGAGGCGAGGCACCTCAGCTGTTCCTCCTCCTGACTGAATTTAAATACTACCACAAAAACCTGTACAGTGTACTGACCCATGACCGTAACTGCCATGTTCCTAATACTTTATATATATATATATATATATATATATATATATATATATATATATATATATATATATATATATATATATATATATATATATATATATATATAATTACTCCACACATAATACTGTATCTCTACACCAGGATACTTTAGGATCCATAGAATTAATGCCAAATAATTTTACTTCAATATAAACCACTGGAGAAGAGAGAGAGAGATTAATGCAGGCACCAGCACCCAGCCCTAAGTCACCAGTACCCACCCCAGGCAGTCACCGGTACCCAGGCTTGACAGTCACCAGTACCCAGCCCTAAGTCACCAGTACCCAGCCTAGACAGTCAACAGTACCCAGCCCTGATAATCACCAGTATCCAGCCCTGACAGTCACAAGTACCCAACCCAGACAGTCACCAGTACCAAGCCCAGACAGTCACCAGTACCCAAGCCTGAGAGTCACCAGTACCCAAGCCTGAGAGTCACCAGTACAACAGACCTGAGAGTCACCAGTACCCAGGCCTGACAGTCACCAGTACCCAGGCCTGACACAATGTATTACAAGAGGTCAATACTCAGCTGTGAACACGGGAGGCCGGTGAAGACGTCATAAGATGAACAAGGTGTGTGGACGGCCCTGAACAGCATCTATGATTTACTGTGAACGACCTGCAAGACCTGTGTGCGAATGCCAGAGGTTATGTGAAGGTCCCTGTCAGCAGAGAAGGTTAAGATCAGGTCCCTGTCAGCAGAGAAGGTTAAGATCAGGTCCCTATCAGCAGAGAAGGTTAAGATCAGGTCCCTGTCAGCACCTAAGGTTGAGAGAAGGTCCCTGTCAGCAGAGAAGGTTAAGAGAAGGTCCCTCTCAGTACCGAAGGTTGAGAGAAGGTCCCTGTCAGCACCGAAGGTTGAGAGAAGGTCCCTGTCAGCAGAGAAGGTTATGATCAGGTCCCTGTCAGCAGAGAAGGTTAAGATCAGGTCCCTGTCAGCACCTAAGGTTGAGAGAAGGTCCCTGTCAGCAGAGAAGGTTAAGAGAAGGTTCCTCTCAGTACCGAAGGTTGAGAGAAGGTCCCTGTCAGTACCGAAGGTTGAGAGAAGGTCCCTGTCAGCACTAAAGGTTGAGAGAAGGTCCCTGTCAGTACCGAAGGTTGAAAGAAGGTCCCTGTCAGCACCGAAGGATGAGAGAAGGTCCCTGTCAGCACCGAAGGTTAAGAGAAGGTAATTGTCAGCACTGAAGGTTGAGAGAAGGTCCCTGTCAGCACCGAAGGTTGAGAGACGGTCCCTGTCAGCACTGAAGGATGAGAGAAAGTCCCTGTCAGCACCGAAGGTTGAGAGAAGGTCCCTGTCAGCACCAGAGGATGAGAGACGGTCCCTGTCAGCACTGAAGGTTAAGAGAAAATCTCTGTCAGCACGGAAGGTTGAGAGAAGGTCCCTGTCAGCACCCAAAGAACACAACAGAATTGTGAACAGCAGAGGGCTTTGTGAACGTCACCCCGGAGATAATACAACCGTGAACGCCGCCAGCAAGAACGAGTTGTGAAAGACAGACAGAAGACACGATCCTCCCCAGTGCCGGAATATAAGAATATGTAGGTAAATATGTAAATCTTCAACAACAACACGGCACCCTCGGGGACAATTTTATCTGTTATAACTAACATGTTGAGTAAAAAAAAATACTGGTATTAATATCCTTCCGTCTCTTGTAAACCTGGATGGGTGAGACGATACAAATCACGGCGGAAATAATACAATACCCCATTGTATGATGCATCGACAACTACTTTGCTGATTAATACACCTGACCAGCTAAATAAAGCATGCACTAAAAAAGAGTTAATAGTGATGATATAAAAAATCGAGATGGATAAGAAGACATTAACGCCTTAATCCCGGGAGAGAAGGAAGTCAATGATGGAGTAGACAACAAAAGCCTCGTGACACCTCGCTGATGTAGTGTCATCAATAATGATCGGGTATAAACACAATACCAATCAGGCCATGAAAACACTATAGGTGAGGGAGGCCAGGCCCCGAGCCTCCACCAGCCGACCTCACAATAAACTGACCATTATATTTTACAGTCGGGAATGCCACACTCTGTAATTCGACTCCCATTTCCAAACGTCCCTGCACTCAACGGCACGGACACCCGCCCGCCCGGCCACAGGTATGTCTCCGGGGTGCGGTGTGTTGGTATAATAGCCAGCTGAGTGATCTAATGAATCCTCCAGGTTAATCACCGGGACTGAATTAATACCAGGCATATTTCGCAGACTTGTGACAAACCATGACTTTCAAGTGAGATAAGATCCAAGTCACATGAAGGTATCCGTACCCAGCGCTCGCCTCCTCCCTCCTATCTTTAGCAAATAAATCCTGCTCAATTAAACAGCCGCCCGGAGCCCGAAACGTCAAGCCCGAAAGTTGATAGTGGGGCCCGGAGGAGCAAGGCTCTGCAGAGCCTGATATAAAAGCCTGCATGGCGGCAGACCAGACTTGGGCTTGGACTGGAGCGTAGCGAGTGATAAATTTGACCAAGGACGTCATACAGGTATGTAGTGAGCAGCGCGGGGAGCCCACATACCCGGCGCGTCCCGACCCTCCCTCGGCCACGGCTTCCCCCTCCTCCAGGGGCACCCGGTCACACCTACCCACCTACCGGTGCAGTTTTTGCCTGAGGAGCGTCTACACGAGGAACATCTCCTGATGGATCGCGTCTTAGGTGTCTCAATGCATTATAAGCAGCCCGTCCGTGATGAATATAGACCTAAATGAAAGGAGTACTGCCCAAGATGGCGGTCACATGACAGTGGGGCCATAAACAACGACTTACCTTACATATTCCCCACATACAAGCCAGATCTAAATGTATTAACGATCTCAGAAGGCGCTATTGAGGCTTCTGAGTTATCTGAAGCGGGCTGGGCGGCGTGGTGGGTTTCGAAGGTGAGGGTCATATCTATGCGTCTAGGGCTGGATGAGTTATGCCATCGGCCACACCTGTATTTGCAACTATAAGTGGTCAATCAGTAAGGGCCGAGTCAATAGTCACAATAATGTTATTTTGGATTTTATGGACAGGTGGCCGGAACGGCGATAATTGCTTGACGTATCGGTAATCATGCATTTTTTATTCATTTTCTCCTTTATGTAACTTCATTTGAATTGAAAGACGCAGCCCAGGCTATTGTGATTATGTATTCAATCGAAATTGAAAATTATGGGTTTGTTTTCATGCAGGAATATATTTATCGCTTGTGCTGTTGAGAGCGGTCCCCCGGGGGGTCGGAGCCCTGTTGAATTCCTTAAATGCAGCCATAGGAGGACTGGGAGTACGTGTGTGCATGTACTCAATGCACTCATGAGAACGAGTACACATAATCTTGTACTTGGACAAAATTATACACATGCACGCTTGAGTGAATGCGTTCATGTACTTCAAAATAAAGTACACACGTCAGCCTTAAGTACATGTACACTTAAACGTTTGAAAGCACACACACACACACACACACACACACACACACACACACACACACAAGAGCAGTGAAAAGGAATGTACCCGAGTTCGAGTACCAATACCTGGACTAAAGTGCACATGTGTACCGTGAACACTGTAACACACACACACATGGAATAACATCTTGAAAACCTTTGTATTCAGGTGAAGACGAGAGAGGAAATCCCACTGACAGCTCTGCCTCACACCTCATAATAGTGACATATTAACATATTAACATAGCATAAGGGAATAACCATGGAACAATCATCCCAACCATCGAGCAAGAAAACCATAATAATCATAGGGCTCGACCAGTACCAGACCCCTACACTACTAGAAGCCCATCCCTACATCAGAAGGACGAAGCGACTCAGGGGCAAGAATGCAGTCATTGCAGACTGGGTTGGCTCGGAAGACCCACCCAAGACCATTCGAGTCCGTGGTGCCTATCGGACTCTGAAGGTAACACTCTATCAGCCCCCTAACCGGAGGTGTTACAACTGTCAGCACTGGGGCCGTGTGGCCCGGTTATGCCCCTCGACTAAGCCGTGGTGTGGTCTCTGCTCAAGGCAACATGCAACACAGGTTTGCAGAGATACAGTTGCTCAAGGGGGTGTCATCCAACAGAAGTGTATTAACTGCAAAACAGTTGGAGTTCCTGTATGGCACCCTAACTGAAAACCTTTGTATTCAGGTGAAGACGAGAGAGGAAATCCCACTGACAGCTCTGCCTCACACCTCATAATAGTGACATATTAACATATTAACATAGCATAAGGGGAATAACCATGGAACAATCATCCCAACCATCGAGCAAGAAAACCATAATAATCATAGGGCTCGACCAGTACCAGACCCCTACACTACTAGAAGCCCATCCCTACATCAGAAGGACGAAGCGACTCAGGGGCAAGAATGCAGTCATTGCAGACTGGGTTGGCTCGGAAGGCCCACCCAAGACCATTCGAGTCCGTGGTGCCTATCGGACTCTGAAGGTAACACTCTATCAGCCCCCTAACCGGAGGTGTTACAACTGTCAGCACTGGGGCCATGTGGCCCGGTTATGCCCCTCGACTAAGCCGTGGTGTGGTCTCTGCTCAAGGCAACATGCAACACAGGTTTGCAGAGATACAGTTGCTCAAGGGGGTGTCATCCAACAGAAGTGTATTAACTGCAAAACAGTTGGAGTTTCTGTATGGCACCCTAACTGTTCTAGAGCTCCTACACCCCTTCAGCGCCCAGACCCGCCACCCAGGCAGGTCTCAAGAAACACTAATGCTGCTAGGGTACTCCCTACGGCCAACCCCTGGCCTGCCCTCCCCACCAAAGCTCCAGGATCATCACCAGCAGTCATCGAAAGATCAGCATGGGGCAACACAGACGTACCGACACAACAGGTAGCTGCCAACACACTCCCTGCACATCGTGAAGAGATCAATGATTTGAAAAATGAAATTAAAGAACTCAAAGCTCAGTTTACAGCTCTAACTGAAATGTTTGGGAGCCTCTGTGATACACTAAAGAAAAAAAACACCACCAACACAGTGCAGCAACTTCGGAAAAATTACAGTCAAACTGAGGACATTCAGATGTCAGTACCAGATGTGGAAACTCAAGACCCACCAGGAACTAGTGTCCACGCAGAGGAAAATAGTGATACTGGTAACAGTTCTACTGATGCCTCTGTGGACATGGTCAGTGAAGATGAACAAGCACAAACAGAAAATGGTGGTGATGTCGAGTGTAACCAAAGTGTGTTGTTGTCTGCCAATGAAATACAACAATTGTTGAGCCGTACGTGCTCCAGAAATGTTTCAAAAAGGTTAACTGGCCTACTGCCTGCCGAAGGGACAGGCAGCGCAGAAAAGAACAGTATCATACAGTGCCTTTTGCTTCTTTCCAAATACATTTCATAATGGCCAGTGTTAATACCAGACAAAATTCCAAATACATTTCATAATGGCCAGTGTTAATACCAGGCAAAGATACAGAGCGGTGAAGGTGATGAGTTGGAACATCTCATCCCTTAGAAAACGATACCCTGACCTACACCACAAAGTTGTGACTGAGAACATCGATATTGTGTGTCTGCAGGAGTGTCTCACACCTAATGGTAAGCCCCCACCCAGTCTGCCCAATTATGTGTATTATGATCCTAGTTCTACTCACACATGTTTGATGTATGTTAAGAAGTCACTCCCGCATGTACCTCTTGTATCCAAAAAGACTACCAACCTTCAGTACCATGGGATCACTATCCACCTGGGCAACTCCACACTCAACGTGCTAAACGCCTATGCTCCCTCAGATCAGCTTCAATACACAGATCTCCCAGACTTTTTACACACTGAGCCCACTGTCCTAATGGGTGACCTGAATACTAGACACAAGAAATTAGGTGACTCCATCACTAACACCAATGGTAGGAGACTTATCTCACTTCTCAGCGCATATGAAGATGTTCAAATTATAGGTAATAATGAACCAACACACATCTATGGCGGGGGGTCTAGACAAATGTATTGGCTTTAATCTCTCATACACAACTCATAGCTCTGATGTTGTCACTGATCTTATGTCTGACCACAGCCCAATCCAAGCTAGTATACATGTAGCCAATGACACCCCCACTGGTGGTAAACTCAACAGACGTAGAATCACAGTCAAGCAAGAACATGAAAGCCAGTTCATAGACTTCATCCATGACTGGTACAAGGACTACAAGCCTGACAATTACCAAAGTTTCCATGACGATCTGATAGATAGGACTTATGTATACTTCACCAACAATGCCTCCACCAAAAAAAGGAGAAAACGTGGTCAGCATAATGGGAACAGGCAACAGCAGTGCTATAATGACCCTGAGCTGAAAAAACTCAGGGCTAGGGCCAGGAGGGTGGGTAAGGGTTACAGACAATGTAGAACACCTCAAATGTTACAATTGTATCAAGCTTCCCTTGCTGCTGTCAGGGAACGTGTAAACGAACTCAGACAAAATGCATGGGAGACATATGTCAACAGCCTGAACCAACACACATCCCTCAGCAAAGCCTGGAAAGACATAAACATAATCAGAGGTAAAAACAGAAGACACGTCTCCCATCCAAACCCTCTGCAAAAGTCGAATGAGCTAATAACAAAGTGGGCTCATGTGTCGAGCTATGACATGTTACCAGCTAGGACTCAGGGACTCCTTGATGCGAAGTCTGTAGAGAGAAGTAATCTTATTAGCTTTATGCTGGGCAAACAGCACGATGAGTGTGATGTTCCATATACTGAGTGGGAGCTTGACGCCGCCCTCGCCAGGGGTAGGTCTACTTCCCTGGAGAGGACGGAGTCACCTACAACATCATTAGACTACTAAGGCGCGTGCCAGGCAATCCATTGTTGGTATTGTACAATATGAGTCATGCCGAGGGCCAACTACCCACATCATGGACCAGCAGTATTGTTGTACCAATACCGAAACCAGGACAGCCTGATGCCTTTCGTCCCATATCACTAACCAGCTGCCTGTGTAAAACCTTTGAGAGGATGGTTCTTAGCAGACTCTTATATAGAATCAGAGAACACATGTCTCCTAACATAAATGGCTTCACCCATGGTAAAGGTGTACATAATTGCATCACCACATTCCTAACTGTGCATGGTGATGAAAGGCACAGATACACCACATTTCTTGACCTAAAAGCTGCATTTGATATTGCCAATAGGCAACTGATATTGTACGAACTAGCCAAAATGGATATAGGAGGTAGGCTGTTACACTGGATAAGTGGTTACCTAACAAACAGAAGGGCTGCTGCACTGTTTCAGGGTTACAAAAGTGAAGTTAAAGATATGCAACTTGGTACCCCTCAAGGTGGAGTACTTAGCCCCACTTTGTTCAATGTTCTTATGAATGCATTATTAAATTTAATACCAGCCAACCCCAGCAATATCTCAATCAGCTATGCTGATGATATTCTTATACATACTAAAACTCATCGTGAAATGCAAACCACCCTGAACCATGTATACGCAACCTGTGAACACCTCGGTCTTATTATCTCCACTGACAAAACTAAGGTGTTCAACAAACAAGCTGGTAACCGCAAACGCAGCCCCGCCAAGTTCAAGATAGGTAACAACACTATTGACTATGTTTCTTCTTTAAAATATCTTGGTGCCTCCGTCCCTTGTTCCCTACCTGCCATACAGCAGCTAACCCGCCAATGTACTGACAGACTGAGACCTCTTAGAAGTGTAGCGGGGTACAGCCCGCACTATGGTGCTAATATTAGAATTGTTAAAACAATGTGCCTAGGCTATATAAGATCTCTGATAGATTACCACGCACCAGCCCTGGTCATTCGTGACAGGAAAGGCGTTGACAAGCTCGAGAAAATGCAAAATAAAGCACCCAGAATTATCCTAGGATGTCCCATGAGCACTAAAGTACTTAATATGAGGAAAGAACTAGGTATACCCAGTGTTAAAGATAGAATAATTGAAGTCAACCTCATGATAGCCCTGAGGCTTCTGCGTGGTGATCCTGATAGCATTGTTTCCTTAAAATTGCTAGAATGTATGAACCATGGGACTACTGAGTCTAAATGGATCCAAACTACAGCTACACATATGAAGATATTTGGACTAGACCACCTGTACAAAGTTGAGACACAACAGCGCTTCCTGCCACCCTGGCGGACAGTTCCCTTCGATATCACAATACCGACGTATCCGCCTAAAAAATTAATTATACAAAGCATTTATCTCCAACACACTGCCAAATTGAGAGCCCTTGAACACATACACCCTCTACAGACTGATGATAATATCACACAGACCATCTACACTGATGGATCTCTAAACACCGCCTGTGGGAGGGCTGGAAGTGCTATTGTTGTGACTCAACCTGACAGTAATATAATTGAGAAAGGAGTTAGAATTAACAACTGGGCATCCACTCTACAAACTGAATTAGTTGCCATACTCACAGCTATTAAATTCATTGAAACCACTGTTACTGACAGTCTCATCATCACTGACTCTCTATCCTCACTACTTGCCCTTGGTACCCTCGACTCAGGTTGTCACGATCTTGTCTCTGAAGCCAGACACAAATATGCGTGCCTTGTTGACCGGGGTGTCAGGGTCAAACTGTTGTGGATCCCCTCTCACATAGGCCTCATAAAACATGACAGAGTTGATGCCCTCGCCAAACTCGCGTCTAACAGAGACACCGTTGAATACAATTTGGGTCTGTCAAAAGAACCCTTAAAACTGTAATTAGGAAAGAACTTATTGATGAGTTTGACGCAAGTAGACAAGTGCAAACAGGCACTAGTCGATCTATAGTTTACCATGATGAGATGTATCAAGTGAAACATGTATATGGAGCAAGTAACAAGATCACTAGATTACAAGATGTTGTAACCGCTAGATTAAGGTTAGGATATAAGTACCTCTGGCAGTATGTTCCTCAAGCAGATGTAAACAAAACTAAATGTAAAGTGTGTGGCCATACATATGGCCACACACTTGAACACTACGTCCTCGACTGTGTGAAGATAGAACCTTTTAGGGACAGGTCCAAGCACACTGTGTGTGAAATGGCACAACACTTCATCTCTAATGGCAAGATAGCCGACATATTAAGATTATATCCACTTTTTTGCACTCAGTAACTATATCAGTTCTCATGTACAGAACCAAATACGCAATGTGCTTGAATACCTCCCACGTAAATGTGAATAACAAAGTGTGAGGCCAGACATACTGCCTCACACGCCTGTTCTCACGCATTTGTGAATAAGTTACCC
>NW_024741572.1:0-21422 GCF_018991925.1 Homarus americanus
CCTGATCGCATATAACAAAGTCCCTTGGTCGAGTATAACAAAGTCCCCTGATCGAGTATAACAAAGGCCCCTCATTGAGTATAACAAAGTCCATTCGTCAAGTATAAAAAAGTCCCCTGGTCGAGTATAACAAAGTCTCCTGGTCGAGTATAACAAAGTCCCCAGATCGAGTATAACAAAGGCCCCTCTTCGAGTATAACCAAAGTCCATTGGTCAAGTATAAAAAAGTCCCCTGGTCGAGTATAACAAAGTCCCATGACCGAGTATAACAAAGTCCCCTGATCGAGTATAACACAGCCTCCTGCTCGAGTATAAGAAAGTCCCCTGATCGAGTATAACAAAGTCCCCTGATCTATTATAACAAAGGACCCTGATCGAGTATAACAAAGGAACCTCATCGAGTATAACAAAGTTCCCTGATCGAGTATAACAAAGCCGCCTAATCGAGTATAACAAAGTCCCCTGGTCGAGTATAACAAAGTCCCCTGTTCGAGTCTAACAAAATCCTCTTATCGAGTATAACAAATTCCCCTTACCGAGTATAACAAAGTCCCCTTATCGAGTATAACAAAGTCCGGTGATCCTGTATAACAAAGGCCCCTGGTCGAGTATAACAAAGTCCCCTCATCGAGTATAACATAAGTCCCTTGATCGAGTATAACAAAGTCCCCTGGTCGAGTATAACAAAGTTTTCTAATCGAGTATTCAAAGGCCCCTGGTCGATTATAACAAAAGTCCCCTGGTCGAGTATAACAAAGTCCCCTGGTCGAATATAACAAAGTCCCCTGGTCGAGTATAACAAAGCCCCCTCATCGAGTATAACAAAGGCCCCTCATCGAGTATAACAAAGTCCCCTGATTGAGTATAACAAAGTCCCCTGATCGAGTATAACAGAGTCCTCTGGTTGAGTATAACAAAGTCCCTTGATCGAGTATATAAAAGTCCCCTGATCGTGTATAACAAAGTCCCCTGGTCGAGTATAAGAAAGTTCCCTGATCGAGTATAACAAAGGCCCCTCATTGAGTATAACAAAGTCCATTGGTCAAGTTTAAAAAAGGCCCCTTGTCGAGTATAATAAAGTCCCTGATCGAGTAAAACAAAGTTCCCTGATCGAGTATAACAAAGCCCCCTTGATGAATATAACAAAGTCTTCTCATCGAGTATAACAAAGTCCCCAGATCGAGCATAGCAAAGTCCCCTGATCGATTACAACAAAGTCCCCTGGTGGAGTATAACAAAGTCCTCTGATCGAGTATAACAAAGCCCCCTGGACGAATATAACAAAGTCCCCGGACCGAGTATAACAAAGGCCTCTGGTCGAGTATAACAAAGTCCCCTGGTCGAGAATAACAAAGTCCCCTGATCTAAGTATAACAAAGCCCCCTTATCGAGTATAACAAATTCCCCTTATCGAGTACAACAAAGTCCCCTTATCGAGTATAACAAAGTCCGCTGATCGAGTATAAAAATGTCCCCTGGCCCAGTATAACAAAGTCCCCATATCGAGCATAACAAAGTCCCTTGATCGATTATAACAAAGTCCCCTGGTCGAGTATAACAAAGCCCCCTGGACGAGTATAACAAAGTCCCCTGATCGAGTATAACAAAAGTCCCGTGATCGAGTATAACAAAGTCCCCTAATCGAGTATAACAAAAGTCCCGTGATCGAGTATAACAAAGTCCCCTGATCGAGTATAACATATCCCTCATCGAGTATAACAAAGTCTCCTGGCCCAGTATAACAAAGCCCCAAATCGAGCATAACAAAGTCCCCTGATAGATTATAACATAATCCCGGACCGAGGATAACAAAGGCCTCTGGTCGAGTATAACAAAGTCCCCTGGTCGAGAATAACAAAGTCCTCTGATACTAGTATAACAAAGTCCCCTGACCGAGTATACAAAAAGTCCTCTGGCCCAGTATAACAAAGTCCCCTGATCGAGTATAACAAAGTCCCCTGATCGATTAAAACAAAGTCCCCTTGTCGAGTATAGCAAAGGGTCCTGATCGAGTAAGACAATTTATCCCTGATCGAGTATAATAAAGTCCCCTGACTGAGTATAACAAAGCAACCTGGACGTGTATAAAAAAGTCCCCTGACAGAGTATAACAAAGTTCTCTGCTCGAGTATAACAAAGTCCCCGGATCGAGTATAACAAAGTCCCCTGGTCGAGTATAACAAAGTCCCCTCATCGAGTATAACAAAAGCCCCTCATCGAGTATAGCAAAGTCCATTGGTCAAATATAGGAAAGTCCACTGATCGAGTATGACAAAGTCCCCTAATTGAGTATAACAAAGTCCCCTGATCAAGTATAACAAAGTGCTCTGGTTGAGTATAACAAAGTCCCTGATCGAGTATAAAAAAGTCCCCTGATCGCATATAACAAAGTCCCCTGGTCGAGTATAACAAAGTCCCCTGATCGAGTATAACAAAGGCCCTTCATTGAGTATAACAAAGTCCATTGGTCAAGTATAAAAAAGTCCCCTAGTCGAGTATAACAAAGTCCTCTGGTTGAGTATAAAAAAGTCCCCTGATGGAGTATAACAAAGTCTCCTGATCGAGTATAACAAAGTCTCCTGGTCGAGTATAGCAAATTCCCCTGATCGAGTAAAACAAAGCCTCCTCATCGAGTGGCACGTTCCCCGATCGAAGTATAACAAAGGCCCCTGATCGAGTCTAAAAGTGCCCCCTCATCGAGTATAACAAAGTCCCCTGATCGAAAGTATAAGAAAGTCCCTGGTCGAGTATATGTCCCTGCTCGAAAGTATAACAAAGTCCCCTGATCGAGTATAACAAAGGCCCCAGATCGAGTCTAACAAAGGCCCCTCATCGAGTATAACAAAGTACCCTGATCTAGTATAACAAAGGCCCCTAATCGAGTATAACAAAGGCCCCTCATCGATTTAACAAAGTTCCCTCATAGAGTAAAACAAAGCCGCCTAATCGAGTATAACAAAGTCTCCTGCTCGAGTATAACAAAGTCCCCTGTTCGAGTATAACAAAGTCCGGTTATCCTGTATAACAAAGGCCCCTGGTCGAGTATAACAAAGTCCCCTCATCGAGTATAACAGAAGTCCCTTGATCGAGTATACCAAAGTCCCCTGGTCGAATATAACAAAGTTTTCTAATCGCGTATAACAAAGGCCCCTGGGCGATTATAACAAAGTCCCCTGGTCGAGTATAACAAAGTCCCCTGATCGAGTATAACATATCCCTAATTATATAACAAAGTCCCTTGTCGGTATACAAGTCCTTGATCGAAAGTATATAACAAAGTCCCTGGTCGAGTAAGCAACAAAGTCCCTGGTCTAGTATAAATAAAGTTTCTCCCCACTTATATAACAAGGCCTCACCGAGTATAAGCAATATGAACTGTTGAGTATAACAAAGCCCTTGATCGAGTATAAAAGTCCCTGATCGGGTAACAAAGTCCCCAACAAGTATGTGTTCCCTGATCGAGTATAACAAAGCACTCGCTTATATAACAAAGTCCATTGGTCAAGTATAAAAAGTCCCTCAATATAACAAATATCAGGAGGTATAACAAAGGCTCCTCATCGAAGTATAAACAAAGCTCTGACGAATATACAAAGTCCTCCTCTATCGGTATACAGTAAAGTCCCTGATCGAGTATAACAAAGTCCCCTGGTCCAATATAACAAATACCCTGATCGAGTATAACATATCCCCTCATCGAGTATAACAACGTCTCCTGGCGCAGTATAACAAAGTCCCGAGATCGAGCATAACAAAGTCCCCAGATCGATTATAACAAAGTTCCCTGGTCGAGTATAACAAAGGGCCCTCATTGAGTAAGTCAAAGTCCTTTGATCGAGTATAACAAAGTCCCCTGATCCTAGTATAACAAAGCCCACTGGACGAGTATAACAAAGACCCCTGAACCGAGTATAACAAAGTCCCCTGATGGAGTATAACATATCCCCTGATCGAGTATAACAAATTCCCTGGTGGAGTATAACAAAGTCCCCTGGTCGAGTATAACAAAGTTTTCTAATCGAGTACAACAAAGGCCCCTGGTCGAGTATAACAAAGGCCCCTCATGGATTATAACAAAGTCCATTGATCAAGTATAAATAAGTCCCCTGGTCGAGTTTAACAAAGGGCCCTCATTGAGTAAGACAAAGTCCTTTGATCGAGTATAACAAAGTCCCCTAATCCTAGTATAACAAAGCCCACTAGACGAGTATAACAAAGACCCCTGAACCGAGTATAGCAAAGTTCCCTGATCGAGTATAACAAAGCCTCCTGGTCCAGTATAACAAAGTCCCCTGATCGAGTATAACAAAATCCCCTAATCGAGGATAACCAAAACCCCTCATCGTATAACAAAGTCCCATGATTGAGTATAACAAAGTCCCCTGATCGAGTATAACAAAGTACTCTGGTTGAGTATAACAAAGTCCCCTGATCGAGTATAACATATCCCCTGATCGCGTATAACGAAATTCCCCTGATCGAGTATGACAAAGTCCCCTGATTAATTTAAAAAAAGTCCCCTGGTTGAGTATAACAAAGTTCCCTGGTCGAGTATAACAATGTCCCCTGATCGAGTATAACAAAAGTCCCTTGATCGAGTATAACAAAGTCCCCTGATCGAGCATAAAAAAGTCCCCTGGCCCAGTATAACAAAGTCCCCATATCGAGCATAACAAAGTCCCCTGATCGATTATAACAAAGTCCCCTTATCGAGTATAACAAATTCCCTTATCGAGTATAACAAAGTCCCCTTAACGAGTATAACAAAGTCTCCTGATCGAGTATAACAAAGGCCCCTGGACGAGTATAACAAAGTCCCCTGATCGAGTATAACAAAAGTCCCTTGATCGAGTATAACAAAGTACCCTGGTCGAGTATAACAAAGTTTTCTTATCGAGTATAACAAAGGCCCCTGGTCGAGTATAACAAAGTCCTCTGATCGAGTATAACAAAATTCCCCTAATCGATTATAACAAAGTCCCCTAATCAAGTATAGCAAAGTCCATTGGCCAAGTATAAAAAAGGCCTCTCATCTAGTATGACAAAGTCCCTGGTGGAGTATAACAAAGTCCCTGATCGAATATAACAAATTCTCCTGGTCGAGTATAACAAAGTTTTCTAATCGAGTATAACAAAGGCCCCTCGTCGAGTATAACAAAGTCCTCTGTTTGAATATAACAAAGTCCCCTGATCGAGTATAACATATCTCCTGATCGAGTATAATAAAGTCCTCTGGTCGAGTATAACAAAGTCCCCTCATCGAGTATAACAAAGTCCCCTTGTCGAGTATAACAATGTCCCCTGATCGACTATAACAAAGGCCCCTCATCGAGTATAGCAAAGTCCATTGGTCAAATATAGGAAAGTCCACTCATCGAGTATAACAAAGTCCCCCGATCGAGTATAACAATGGCCTCTGGTCAAGTATGACAAAGTCCCCTGATCAAGTATAAAAAATCCCCTGGTCGAGTATAACAAAGTCCCCTAATCGAGTATAACAAAGTCCCCTGGTCGACTATAGCAAAGTCCCCTGATCGAGTTTAACAATGCCCCCTCATTGAGTATAAAAGAGGCCCCTAATCGAGTATAACAAAGTCCCCTGTTTGAGTATAACAAAGTCTCCTGATCAAGTATAACATATCCCCGGATTGAGTATAACAAAGTCCTCTTGTCGAGTACAAAAAAGTCCCCTGATCGAGTATAACAAAGTCCCCTGGTCGAGTATAACAAAGTTTTCTAATCGAGTATAACATGTCCTCTGGTCGAGTATAACAAAGTCCCCTCATCGAGTATAACAAAGTCCCGTGGTCGAGTATAGCAAAGTCCCCTGATCGAGGATAACAAAGTCCCCAGATCGAGCATAACAAAGTCCCCTGATTGAGTATAACAAAGTTCCCTGGTCGAGTATAACAAAGTCCGCTGTTCGAGTCTAACAAAGTCCCCTTATCGAGTATAACAAATTCCCCTTGTCGAGTATAACAAAGTCCCTTTAACGAGTATAACAAAGTCTAGTGATCGAGTATAAAAAAGGCCCCTGGACGAGTATAACAAAGTCCCCTGATCGAGTATAACAAAAGTCCCTTGATCGAGTATAACAAAGTACCCTGGTCGAGTATAACAAAGTTTTCTTATCGAGTATAACAAAGGCCCCTGGTCGAGTATAACAAAGTCCTCTGATCGAGTATAACAAAATTCCCCTGATCGAGTATAACTAAGTCCCCTAATCAAGTATAGCAAAGTCCCCTCATCGAGTATAACACATCCCCTGATCGAGTATAACAAAGTCCTCTGGTCGAGTATAATAAAGTCCCTCATCGAGTATAAAAAAGTCCCCTTCTCGAGTATAACAAAGTCCCCAGATCAATTATAACAAAGGCCTCTCATCTAGTATAACAAAGTCCATTGGTCAAGTATAAAAAAGTCCCCTGGTTGAGTATAACAAAGACCCCTGATCGAGTATAACAAAGTCCCCTGGTCGAGTATAGCAAAGTCCCCTGATCGAGGATAACAAAGTCGCCAGATCGAGCATAACAAAGTCCCCTGATTGAGAATAACAAAGTCCCCTGATCGAGTATAACAAAGTCCTCTGGTTGAGTATAACAAAGTCCCCTGATCGAATATAACATATCCCCTGATCGAGTATAACAAAATTCCCCTGATCGAGTATGACAAAGTCCCCTGTTTAATTTTGAAAAAGTCTCCTGGTTGAGTATAACAAAGTTCCCTGATCGAGTATAAAAAAGTCCCCTGGTCGAGTATAACAAAGCCCCCTCATCGAGTAAAACAAAGGCCCCTAATCGAGTATAACAAAGTCCAGTGATCGAGTATAACATATCCCCTCATCGAGTATAACAAAGTCCTCTGGTCGAGTATAAAAAAGTCCCCTGATCGACTATAACAAAGGTCACTCTTTGAGTATAACAAAGTCCATTGATCAAGTATAACAAATCCCCTGGTCGAGTATAGCAATGTCCCCTGCCGAGTATAACAAAACCTCCTCATCGAATATAACAAAGTCCCCTCATCAAGTATAACAAAGCCCCCTGCTCGGGTATAAGAAAGTCCCTTGATCGGGTATAAGAAAGTCCCCTGATCGAGTATAACAAAGGCCCCTGATCGAGTCCAAAAAAGGCCCCTAATCGAGTATAACAAAGTCCACTGATCTAGTATAACAAAGGCCCCTGATCAAGTATAAGAAAAGCCCCTCATCGAGTATAACAAAGTCACCTAATCGTGTATAACTAAGCCGCCTAATCGAGTATAACAAAGTCCCCTGGTCGAGTATAACAAAGTCCCCTGTTCGAGTCTAACAAAGTCCCCTTATCGAGTATAACAAATTCCCCTTATAGAGTATTACAAAGACCCCTTATCGAGTATAACAAAGTCCGGTGATCGAGTATAACAAAGGCCCCTGGTCGAGTATAACAATGTCCCCTGATCGAGTATAACAAAAGTCCCTTGATCGAGTATAACAAAGTCCCCTGATCGAGCATAAAAAAGTCCCCTGGCCCAGTATAACAAAGTCCCCAAATCGAGCATAACAAAGTCTCCTGATCGTATATAACAAAGTCCCCTGGTCGAGTATAGCAAAGGGCCCTGATCGAGTAAGACAAAGTACCCTGATCGAGTATAAGAAAGTCCCCTGATCGAGTATAACAAAGCCCCCTGGACGAGTATAACAAAGTCCCTTGGTCGAGTATAACAAAGTCCCCTGTTCGAGTCTAACAAAGTCCCCTTATCGAGTATAACAAATTCCCCTTATCGAGTATAACAAAGTCCCCTTATCGAGTATAACAAATTCCCCTTATCGAGTATAACAAAGTCCCCTTAACGAGTATAACAAAGTCTCCTGATTGAGTATAACAAAGGCCCCTGGACGAGTATAACAAAGTCCCCTGATCGAGTATAACAAAAGTCCCTTGATCGAGTATAACAAAGTACCCTGGTCGAGTATAACAAAGTTTTCTTATCGAGTATAACAAAGGCCCCTGGTCGAGTATAACAAAGTCCTCTGATCGAGTATAACAAAATTCCCCTGATCGAGTATAACAAAGTCCCCTAATCAAGTATAGCAAAGTCCCCTCATCGAGTATAACATATCCCCTGATCGAGTATAACAAAGTCCTCTGGTCGAGTATAACAAAGTCCCCTGATCGAGTATAAAAAAGTCCCCTGGTCGAGTATAACAAAGTCCCCTGATCGAGGATAACAAAAGCCCCTCATCGTGTATAACAAAGTCCCCTGATTGAGTATAACAAACTCCCCTGATCGAGTATAACAAAGTCCTCTGGTTGAGTATAACAAAGTCCCCTGATCGAATATAACATATCCCCTGATCGAGTATAACAAAATTCCCCTGATCGAGTATGACAAAGTCCCCTGTTTAATTTTGAAAATGTCCCCTGGTTGAGTATAACAAAGTTCCCTGATCGATTATAAAAAAGTCCCCTGGTTGAGTATAACAAAGCCCCCTCATCGAGTAAAACAAAGGCCCCTAATCGAGTATAACAAAGTCCACTGATCGAGTATAACATATCCCCTAATCGAGTATAACAAAGTCCTCTGGTCAAGTATAAAAAAGTCCCCTGATCGAGTATAACAAAGGTCCCTCATTGAGTATAACAAAGTCCATTGATCAAGTATAAAAAAGTCCCCTGGTCGAGTATAACAAAGTCCTCTGATCGGGTATAACAAAGTCCTCTGGTTCGAGTATAAAAAAGTCCCCTGATCGAGCATAAAAAAGTCCCCTGGTCGAGTATAACAAAGCCCCCTCATCGAGTAAAACAAAGGCCCCTAATCGATTATACCAAAGTCCAGTGATCGAGTATAACATATCCCCTCATCGAGTATAACAAAGTCCTCTGGTCGAGTATAAAAAAGTCCCCTGATCGACTATAACAAAGGTCACTCATTGAGTATAACAAAGTCCCCAGATCGAGTATAACAAAGGCCTCTCATCTAGTATAACAAAGTCCATTGGTCAAGTATAAAAAAGTCCCCTGGTTGAGTATAACATCGAGTATAACAAAGTCCCATGGTGGAGTATAGCAAAGTCCCCTGATCGAGGATAACAAAGTCCCCAGATCGAGCATAACAAAGTCCCCTGATTGAGTATAACAAAGTCCCCTGATCGAGTATAACAAAGTCCTCTGGTTGAGTATAACAAAGTCCCCTGATCGAGTATAACAAAAATCCCCTGATCGAGTATAACAACGTCTCGTGGCCCAGTTTAACAAAGTCCCCAGATCGAGCATAACAAAGTCCCCTAAAGGATTATAACAAAGTCCCCTGGTCGAGTATAACAAAGGACCCTGATCGAGTAAGACAAAGTCCCCTGAATCGATTATAACAAAGTCCCCTAATCGAGCATAACATATCCCCTGATCGAGTATAACAGAGTCCCTGGTGGAGTATAACAAAGTCCCCTGGTCGAGTATAACAAATTTTCTAATCGAGTATAACAAAGGCTCCTGGTCAAGTATAACAAAGTCCTCTGATCAAGTATAACAAAGTCCTTTGATCGAGTATAAAAAAGTCCCCTAATCAAGTAAAACAAAGTCACCTAATCGAGTATAACAAAGTCCCCTGATCGAGTATAACATAACCCCTGATCGAGAATAACAATGTTCTCTGGTCGAGTATAACAAAGTCCCCTGATCGAGTATAACAATGTCCGCTGGTCGAGTATTGCAAAGTCCATTGGTCAAATATAGGAAAGTCCACTGATCGAGTATGACAAACTCCCCTGATCAAGTATAAAAAAGTCCCCTGGTCGAGTATAACAATGTCCCCTGATCGAGTATAACAAAGTCCCCTGGTCGAGTATAACAAAGGCCCCTATTCGAGTATAGCAAAGTCCCTTGATTTAGTATAACTAAGTCCCCTGATCGAGTATAACAAAGTACTCTGGTTGAGTATAACAAAGTCCCATGATCGAGTATAACGTATCCCCTAATCGAGTATAACAAAGTCCTCTGGTCGAGGATAAAAAAGTCCCTTGATCGCGTATAACAAAGTCCCCTGGTCGTGTATAACAAAGTCCCCTGATCGAGTATAACAAAGTCCCCTGATCCTAGTATAACAAAGCCCACTGGACGAGTATAACAAAGACACCTGAACCGAGTATATCAAAGTCCCCTGATCGAGTATAACATATCCCCTGATCGAGTATAACAAAGTCCCTGGTGGAGTATAACAAAGTCCCCTGGTCGAGTATAACAAAGTTTTCTAATCGAGTATAACAAAGGCCCCTGATCGAGTATAACAAAGTTTTCTAATCGAGTATATCAAAGGCCCCTGGTCGAGTATAACAAAGTCCTCTGATCAAATATAACAAAGTCCTTTGATCGAGTATAACAAAGTCCCCTAATCAAGTATAAAAAGTCCCTGGTCGAGTATAACAAAGGGCCCTGATCGAGTAAGAAAAAGTCCCTTGATCGAGTATAACAAAGTCCCCTGATCCTAGTATAACAAAGCCCACTGGACGAGTATAACAAAGACACCTGAACCGAGTATAACAAAGTCCCCTGATCGAGTATAACAAAGTCCCTGGTGGAGTATAACAAAGTCCCTGGTCGAGTATAACATAGTTTTCTAATCGAGTATAGCAAAGGCCCCTGGTCGAGCATAACAAAGACCTCTGATCAAGTATAACAAAGTCCCCTAATCAAGTATAACAAAGTCCCCTGGTCGTATATAACAAAGTCACCTGATCGACTATAACAAAAGGCCCCTCATTGAGTATAACAAAGTCCATTGGTCAAGTATAAAAAGTCCCCTTGACGAGTATAACAAAGTCCCTTGATCAAGTATAACATAGCCCCTGGTCGAGTTTAACAAAGTCCTCTGGTCGAGTATAAAAAAGTCCCCTGTTCGAGTATAATAAAGCCCCCTGCTCGAGTATAAGTAGGTCCCCTGATCGAGTATAACAAAGTCTCCTAATCGAGTATAACAAAAGCCCCTCATCGAGTCCAAAAAAGGCCCCTAATCGAGTATAACAAAGTTCCCTGATCTAGTATAACAAAGGCCTCTGGTCGAGTATAACAAAGGCCCCTCATCGAGTATAACAAAGTCCCCTGATCGATTATAACAAAGCCGCCTAATCGAGGATAACAAAGTCCCGTGGTCGAGTATAACAAAGTCCCCTGATCGAGTATAACAAAGGCCTCTGGTCGAGTATAACAAAGTCCCCTGATCGAGTATAACAAAAATCCCCTGATCGAGTATAACAACGTCTCGTGGCCCAGTTTAACAAAGTCCCCAGATCGAGCATAACAAAGTCACCTAATCGATTATAACAAAGTCCCTTGGTCGAGTATAACAAAGGGCCCTGATCGAGTAGAACAAAGTACCCTGATCAAGCATAACAAAGTCCCCTAATCCTAGTATAACAAAGCCCCCTGGACGAGTATAACAAAGTCCCCTGAACCGAGTATAACAAAGTCCCCTTATCGAGTATAACATATCCCCTGATCGAGTATAACAGAGTCCCTGGTGGAATATAACAAAGTCCCCTGGTCGAGTATAACAAAGTTTTCTAATCGAGTATAACAAAGGCTCCTGGTCGAGTATAACAAAGTCCTCTGATCAAGTATAACAAAGTCCCCTGATCGAGGATAACAAAGTCCCCAGATCGAGCATAACAAAGTCCCCTGATTGAGTATAACAAAGTCCCCTGATCGAGTATAACAAAGTCCTCTGGTTGAGTATAACAAAGTCCCCTGATCGAGTATAACAAAAATCCCCTGATCGAGTATAACAACGTCTCGTGGCCCAGTTTAACAAAGTCCCCAGATCGAGCATAACAAAGTCCCCTAATCGATTATAACAAAGTCCCCTGGTCGAGTATAACAAAGGACCCTGATCGAGTAAGACAAAGTCCCCTGAATCGAGTATAACAAAGTACCCTGATCGACCATAACATATCCCCTGATCGAGTATAACAGAGTCCCTGGTGGAGTATAACAAAGTCCCCTGGTCGAGTATAACAAAGTTTTTTAATCGAGTATAACAAAGGCTCCTGATCGAGTATAACAAAGTCCTCTGATCAAGTATAACAAAGTCCTTTGATCAAGTATAAAAAAGTCCCCTAATCAAGTAAAACAAAGTCACCTAATCGAGTATAACAAAGTCCCCTGATCGAGTATAACATAACCCCTGATCGAGTATAACAAAGTTCTCTGGTCGAGTATAACAAAGTCCCCTGATCGAGTATAACAATGTCCCCTGGTCGAGTATAGCAAAGTCCATTGGTCAAATATAGGAAAGTCCACTGATCGAGTATGACAAACTCCCCTGATCAAGTATAAAAAAGTCCCCTGGTCGAGTATAACAATGTCCCCTGATCGAGTATAACAAAGTCCCCTGGTCGAGTATAACAAAGGCCCCTAATCGAGTATAATAAAGTCCCTTGATTTAGTATAACTAAGTCCCCTGATCGAGTATAACAAAGTACTCTGGTTGAGTATAACAAAGTCCCCTGATCGAGTATAACATATCCCCTAATCGAGTATAACAAAGTCCTCTGGTCGAGGATAAAAAAGTCCCTTGATCGCGTATAACAAAGTCCCCTGGTCGTGTATAACAAAGTCCCCTGATCGAGTATAACAAAGTCCCCTGATCCTAGAATAACAAAGCCCACTGGACGAGTATAACAAAGACACCTGAACCGAGTATATCAAAGTCCCCTGATCAAGTATAACATATCCCCTGATTGAGTATAACAAAGTCCCTGGTGGAGTATAACAAAGTCCCCTAATCAAGTATAACAAAGTCCCCTGGTCGAGTATAACAAAGGGCCCTGATCGAGTAAGAAAAAGTCCCCTGATCGAGTATAACAAAGTCCCCTGATCCTAGTATAACAAAACCCACTGGACGAGTATAACAAAGACACCTGAACCGAGTATAACAAAGTCCCCTGATCGAGTATAACAAAGTCCCTGGTGGATTATAACAAAGTCCCCTGGTCGAGTATAACAAATTTTTCTAATCGAGTATAACAAAGGCCCCTGGTCGAGTATAACAAAGTCCTCTGATCAAGTATAACAAACTCCCCTAATCAAGTTTAACAAAGTCCCCTGGTCGTATATAACAAAGTCACCTGATCGAGTATAACAAAAGGCCCCTCTTTGAGTATAACAAAGTCCATTGGTCAAGTATGAAAAGTCCCCTGGACGAGTATAACAAAGTCCCTTGATCAAGTATAACATAGCCCCTGGTCGAGTATAACAAAGTCCTCTGGTCGAGTATAACAAAGGCCCCTGATCGATTATAACAAAGCCGCCTAATCGAGGATAACAAAGTCCCCTGGTCGAGTATAACAAAGGACCCTGATCGAGTAAGACAAAGTCCCCTGAATCGAGTATAACAAAGTACCCTGATCGACCATAACATATCCCCTGATCGAGTATAACAGAGTCCCTGGTGGAGTATAACAAAGTCCCCTGGTCGAGTATAACAAAGTTTTTTAATCGAGTATAACAAAGGCTCCTGGTCGAGTATAACAAAGTCCTCTGATCAAGTATAACAAAGTCCTTTGATCAAGTATAAAAAAGTCCCCTAATCAAGTAAAACAAAGTCACCTAATCGAGTATAACAAAGTCCCCTGATCGAGTATAACATAACCCCTGATCGAGTATAACAAAGTTCTCTGGTCGAGTATAACAAAGTCCCCTGATCGAGTATAACAATGTCCCCTGGTCGAGTATAGCAAAGTCCATTGGTCAAATATAGGAAAGTCCACTGATCGAGTATGACAAACTCCCCTGATCAAGTATAAAAAAGTCCCCTGGTCGAGTATAACAATGTCCCCTGATCGAGTATAACAAAGTCCCCTGGTCGAGTATAACAAAGGCCCCTAATCGAGTATAATAAAGTCCCTTGATTTAGTATAACTAAGTCCCCTGATCGAGTATAACAAAGTACTCTGGTTGAGTATAACAAAGTCCCCTGATCGAGTATAACATATCCCCTAATCGAGTATAACAAAGTCCTCTGGTCGAGGATAAAAAAGTCCCTTGATCGCGTATAACAAAGTCCCCTGGTCGTGTATAACAAAGTCCCCTGATCGTGTATAACAAAGTCCCCTGATCCTAGTATAACAAAGCCCACTGGACGAGTATAACAAAGACACCTGAACCGAGTATATCAAAGTCCCCTGATCGAGTATAACATATCCCCTGATCGAGTATAACAAAGTCCCTGGTGGAGTATAGCAAAAGTCCCCTGATCGATTATAACAAAGTCCCCTGGTCGAGTATAACAAAGGGCCCTCATCGAGTAAGACAAAGTCCCTTGATCGTGTATAACAAAGTACCCTGATCCTAGTATAACAAAGCCCACTGGACGAGTATAACAAAGACCCCTGAACCGAGTATAACAAAGTCCCCTGATCGAGTATAACAAAGTCACATTGGATTATAACAAAAGTCCCCTGGTCGGTATAACAAGAAGGATTTTCTAATCGAGTATAACAAAGGCCCTGGTCGATATAACAAGTCCTCGATCCGTGTAAACTCCCCTAATCAGAAGTTTAACCACAAAGTCCCTGGTCGTATATAACAAAGTCACCTGATCGCGAGTATAACAAAAAGGCCTCTTTGGGTATAACAAAGTCCATTGGTCACATGTAGAAAAAGTCCCCTGGACGAGTATAAAAAAGTCCCTTGATCAAGTATAACATAGCCCCTGGTCGAGTATAACAAAGTCCTCTGGTCGAGTATAACAAAGGCCCCTGATCGATTATAACAAAGCCGCCTAATCGAGGATAACAAAGTCCCCTTGTCGAGTATAACAAAGTCCCCTGATCGAGTATAACAAAGGCCTCTGGTCGAGTATAACAAAGTCCCCTGATCGAGTATAACAAAAATCCCCTTTTCGAGTATAACAACGTCTCGTGGCCCAGTTTAACAAAGTCCCCAGATCGAGCATAACAAAGTCACCTAATCGATTATAACAAAGTCCCTTGGTCGGGTATAACAAAGGGCCCTGATCGAGTAGAACAAAGTCCCCTGATCAAGCATAACAAAGTCCCCTGATCCTAGTATAACAAAGCCTCCTGGACGAGTATAACAAAGTCCCCTGAACCGAGTATAACAAAGTCCCCTTATCGAGTATAACATATCCCCTGATCGAGTATAACAGAGTTCCTGGTGGAGTATAACAAAGTCCCCTGGTCGAGTATAACAAAGTTTTCTAATCGAGTATAACAAAGGCTCCTGGTCGAGTATAACAAAGTCCTCTGATCAAGTATAACAAAGTCCTTTGATCGAGTATAAAAAAGTCCCCTAATCAAGTAAAAAAAAGTCCCCTGATTGAGTATAACAAAGTTCCACTATCGAGTATAACATATCCTTTGATCGAGTATAACAAATTCCTCTGGTCGAGTATAACAAACTCCCCTGATCGAGTATAACAAAGTCCCCTTGTCGAGTATAGCAAAGTCCCCTGATCGAGTATAACAAAGGCCCCTCATCGAGTATAACATTGGTCATATATAGGAAAGTCCACTGATCGAGTATGACAAAGTCCCCTAATCAAGTTCAAAAAAGTCCCCTGGTCGCGTATAACAAAGTCCCCTGATCGAGTATAACAAAGTCCCTTGGACGAGTATAACATATCCCCTGATCGAGTGTAACAAAGTCTTCTGGTCGAGTATAAAAAAGTCCCCTGATTGCGTATAACAAAGTCCCCTGGACGTGTATAACAAAGTCCCCTGATCGAGTATAACAAAGGCCCCTCATTGAGTATAACAAAGTCCATTGGCCATGTATAAAAAAGCCCCTGGTCGAGTATAACAAAGTCCCCTGATCGTGTATAACAAAGTCCCCTGGTCCAGTATAGCATATCCCCTGATCGAATATAACAAAGTCCCTGGTGGAGTATAACAAAGTCCCCTGATCGAATATAACAAATTCTCCTGGTCGAGTATAACAAAGTTTTCTAATCGAGTATAACAAAGTTTTCTAATCGAGTATAACAAAGGCCCCTCGTCGAGTATATCAAAGTCCTCTGTTTGAATAAAACAAAGTCCCCTGATCGAGTATAACATATCTCCTGATCGAGTATAATAAAGTCCTCTGGTCGAGTATAACAAAGTCCCCTCATCGAGTATAAGAAAGTTCCATTGTCGAGTATAACAATGTCCCCTGATCGACTATAACAAAGGCCCCTCATCGAGTATAGCAAAGTCCATTGGTCAAATATAGGAAAGTCCACTCATCGAGTATATCAAAGTCCCCCGATCGAGTAAAACAATGGCCTCTGGTCAAGTATGACAAAGTCCCCTGATCAAGTATAAAAAATCCCCTGGTCGAGTATAACAAATCCCCTAATCGAGAATAACAAAGTCCCCTGGTCGACTATAGCAAAGTCCCCTGATCGAGTTTAACAAAGCCCCCTCATCGAGTACAAAAGAGGCCCCTAATCGAGTATAACAAAGTCCCCTGGTTGAGTATAACAAAGTCCCCTGATCAAGTATAACATATCCCCGGATTGAGTATAACATAGACCTCTTGTCGAGTATAAAAAAGTCCCCTGATCGAGTATAACAAAATCCCCTGGTCGAGTATAACAAAGTTTTCTAATCGAGTATAACATGTCTTCTGGTCGAGTATAACAAAGTCCCCTCATCGAGTATAACAAAGTCCCCTGGTCGAGTATAACAATGTCCCCTCATCGAGTATAACAAAGGCCCCTCATCGAGTATAGCAAAGTCCATTGGTCAAATATAGGAAAGTCCACTCATCGAGTATAACAAAGTCCCCCGATCGAGTATAACAATGGACTCTGGTCAAGTATGACAAAGTCCCCTGATCAAGTATAAAATGTCCCCTGGTCGAGTATAACAAAGTCCCCTAATCGAGTATAACAAAGTCCCCTGGTCGACTATAGCAAAGTCCCCTGGTCAAGTATAACACAGTCCCCTGGTTGAGTATAACAAAGTCCCTGATCAAGTATAATATATCCCCTGATTGAGTATAACAAAGCCCCCTGCTCGAGTATAACAAAGTCCCCTGGTCGAGTATAGCAAAGTCCCCTGATCGAGGTTAACAAAGCCTCCTGATCTAGTATAACAAAGTCCCTTGATCTTGTATAACAAAGGCCCCTGACCGAGTATAACAAAGGCCCCTCATCGAGTATAAGAAAGTCTCCTGATCGAGTATAACAAAGCCGCATAATAGAGTATAACAAAGTCCCCTGGTCGAGTATAACAAAGTCCCCTTCTCGAGTAAAACAAAGTCCTGTAATCGAGTATAACAAAGGCCCCTGGTCGAGTATAACAAAGTACCCTGATCGAGTGTAACAAAAGTCCCCTAATCGAGTATAACAAAGTCCCCTAATCGAGAATAAAAATGTCCCCTGGTCCAGCGTAACAAAGTCCCCTGATCGAGTATGAAAAAGTCCCCTGGCCCAGTATAACAAAGTCCCTAGATCGAGCATTCCAAAGTCCACTGATCGATTATAACAAAGTCCCCCGGTCGAGTATAGCAAAGGGCCCTGATCGAGTAAGACAAAGTCCCCTGATCGAGTATAACAAAGGCCCCTGTTCGAGTCTAACAAAGTCCCCTTATCGAGTATAACAAATTCCCCTTATGGAGTATAACAAAGTCCCCTTATCGAGTAAAACAAAGTCCCCTATTCGAGTATAACAAAGGCCCCTGGTCGAGTATAACAAAGTCCCCTGATCGAGCGTAACAAAAGTCCCCTAATCGAGTATAACAAAGTCCCCTGATCGAGTATAAGTAAGTCCCCTGGCCCAGTATAACAAAGTCCCTAGATCGAGCATACCAAAGTCCCCTCATCGATTATAACAAAGTCCCCCGGCCGAGTATAGCAAAGGGCCCTGATCGAGTAAGACAAAGTCCCTTGATCGAGTATAACAGAGCTCCCTAGATGAGTATAACAAAGTCCCCAGATCGAGCATAAGAAAGTCCCCTAATCGATTATAACAAAGTCCCCTGATCCTAGTAGAACAAAGTCCCCTGGACGAGTATAACAAAGTCCCCTGAACCGAGTATAACAAAGTCCCCTGATCGAGAATAACATATCCCCTGATCGAGTATAACAAAGTCCCTGGTGGAGTATAACAAAGTCCCCAGGTCGAGTATAACAAAGTTTTCTAATCGAGGATAACATAGGCCCCTGGCCGAATATAACAAAGTCCTCTGATCAAGCATAACAAAGTCCCCTGATCGAGGATAACAAAGTCACCTAATCAAGTATAACAAAGTCCCCTGATCGAGTATAACAAAGTACCCTGATCGAGTATAACATATCCCCTGATCGAGTATAACAAAGTCCTCTGGTCGAGTATAACAAAGTCCCCTCATCGAGTATAACAAAGGCCCCTCATCGAGTATAGCAAAGTCCATTGGTCAAATATAGGAAAGTCCACTGATCGAGTATGACAAAGTCCCCAGATCAAGTATAATAGAGTACCCTGGTCGAGTATAACAAAGTCCCCTGATCGAGTATAACAATGTCCCCTGGTCGAGCATAGCAAAGTCCCTTGGTCGAGTATAACAAAGCCCCCTCATCGAGTATAACAAAGGCCCCTAATCGAGTATAACAAAGTCCCTGATTGAGTATAACAAAAGTCCTCTGGTTGAGTATAACAAGTCCCTGATCCAGGTATAACATATCCCTGTTCGAGGTATAACAAAAGAATCCTCTGGTCGAGTATAAAAAGTCCTGGTCGGGTATAACAAGTCCCTAATCAGATAAAACAAAGTCCTCTGGTCGAGTATAAAAAAGTCCCCTGATCGAATATAACAAAGTCCCCTGCTCGAGTATAACAAAGTCCCCTGATCGAGTATAAGAAAGGCCCCTTATCGAGTATAACAATGTCCGTTGGTCAAGTATAAAAAAGTCCCCTGGTCCAGTATAACAAAGTCCCCTGATCGAGTATAACATATCCCTTCATCGAGTATAACAACGTCTCCTGGCCCAGTTTAACAAAGACCCTAGATCGAGCATAAGAGAGTCCCCTAATCGATTATAACAAATTCTCCTGGTCGAGTATAACAAAGTACCCTGATCGAGTATAACAAAGTCCCCTTGTCGAGTATAGCAAAGTCCCCTGATCGAGTATAACAAAGGCCCCTCATCGAGTATAACATTGGTCATATATAGGAAAGTCCACTGATCGAGTATGACAAAGTCCCCTAATCATGTTAAAAAAAGTCCCCTGGTCGCGTATAACAAAGTCCCCTGATCGAGTATAACAAAGTCCCCTGGACGAGTATAACATATCCCCTGATCGAGTATAACTAAGTCTTCTGGTCGAGTATAAAAAAGTCCCCTGATTGCGTATAACAAAGTCCCCTGGTCGTGTATAACAAAGTCCCCTGATCGAGTATAACAAACGTCCCTCATTGAGTATAACAAAGTCCATTGGCCAAGTATAAAAAAGCCCCTGGTCGAGTATAACAAAGTCCCCTGATCGTGTATAACAAAGTCCCCTGGTCGAGTATAGCATATCCCCTGATCGAATATAACAAAGTCCCTGGTGGAGTATAAGAAAGTCCCCTGATCGAATATAACAAATTCTCCTGGTCGAGTATAACAAAGTTTTCTAATCGAGTATAACAAAGTCCCCTGATCGAGTATAACATATCTCCTTATCGAGTATAATAAAGTCCTCTGGTCGAGTATAACAAAGTCCCCTCATCGAGTATAACAAAGTCCCCTTGTCGAGTATAACAATGTCCCCTGGTCGACTATAACAAAGGCCCCTCATCGAGTATAGCAAAGTCCATTGGTCAAATATAGGAAAGTCCACTCATCGAGTATAACAAAGTCTCCCGATCGAGTATAACAATGGCCTCTGGTCAAGTATGACAAAGTCCCCTGATCAAGTATAAAAAAGTCCCATGGTCGAGTATAACAAAGTCCCCTAATCGAGTATAACAAAGTCCCCTGGTCGACTATAGCAAATTCCCCTGATCGAGTTTAACAAAGCCCCTTCATCGAGTATAAAAGAGGCCCCTAATCGAGTATAACAAAGTCCCCTGGTGAGTATAACAAAGTCCCCTGATCAAGTATAACATATCCCCGGATTGAGTATAACAAAGTCGTCTTGTCGAGTATAAAAAAGTCCCCTCATCGAGTATAACAAAGTCCCCTGGTCGAGTATAACAAAGTTTTCTAATCGAGTTTAACATGTCCTCTGTTCGAGTATAACAAAGTCCCCTCATCGAGTATAACAAAGTCCCCTGGTCGAGTATAACAATGTCCCCTCATCGAGTATATCAAAGGCCCCTCATCGAGTATAGCAAAGTCCAATGGTCAAATATAGGAAAGTCCACTCATCGAGTATAACAAAGTCCCCCGATCGAGTATAACAATGGACTCTGGTCAAGTATGACAAAGTCCCCTGATCAAGTATAAAAAAGTCCCCTGGTCGAGTATAACAAAGTCGCCTAATCGAGTATAACAAAGTCCCCTGGTCGACTATAGCAAAGTCCCCTGGTCGAGTATAACAAAGTCCCCTGGTTGAGTATAACAAAGTCCCCTGATCGAGTATAACAATGTCCCCTGGTGGAGTATAACAAAGTCCCCTCATCGAGTATAACAAAGGCCCCTCATCGAGTATAACAAAGTCCATTGGTCATGTATAAAAAAGTTCCCTGATCGAGTATAACAAAGTCCCATGGTCGAGGATAGCACAGTCCCCTGATCGAGTATAAAAAAGCCTCCTGATCGAGTATAACAAAGTCCCGTAATCGAGTATAACAATGCCCCCTGCTCGAGTATAACAAAGTCCCCTGGTCGAGTATAGCAAAGTCCCCTGATCGAGGTTAACAAAGCCTCCTGATCTAGTATAACAAAGTCCCCTGATCGAGTATAACAAAGTCCCTTGATCTAGTATAACAAAGGCCGCTGACCGAGTATAACAAAGGCCCCTCATCGAGTATAAGAAAGTCTCCTGATCGAGTATAACAAAGCCGCCTAATAGAGTATAACAAAGGCCCCTGGTCGAGTATAACAAAGTCCTCTGATCGAGTGTAACAAAAGTCCCCTAATCGAGTATAACAAAGTCCCCTAATCGAGAATAAAAATGTCCTCTGGTCCAGCGTAACAAAGTCCCCTCATCGAGTATGAAAAAGGCCCCTGGCCCAGTATAACAAAGTCTCTAGATCGAGCATACCAAAGTCCCCTGATCGATTATAACAAAGTCCCCCGGTCGAGTATAGCAAAGGGCCCTGATCGAGTAAGACAAAGTCCCCTGATCGAGTATAACAAAGTCCCCTGTTCGAGTCTAACAAAGTCCCCATATCGAGTATAAAAAATTCCGCTTATCGAGTATAACAAAGTCCCCTTATCGAGTAAAACAAAGTCCCCTATTCGAGTATAACAAAGGCCCCTGGTCGAGTATAACAAAGTCCCCTGATCGAGTGTAACAAAAGTCCCCTAATCGAGTA